>NC_052151.1:201381053-201446068 GCF_902713615.1 Scyliorhinus canicula
CCCTCAGTACTAACCCGCTGACAGTGCAGCACTCCCTCAGTACTGACCCTCTGACAGTGCAGCGCTCCCTCAGTACTAACCCGCTGACAGTGCAGCACTCCCTCAGTACTGACCCTCTGACAGTGCAGCATTCCCTTAGTACTGACCCTCTGACAGTCCAACGCTCCCTCAGTACTGACCCTCTGACAGTGCAGCACTCCCTCAGTACTGACCCTCTGACAGTGCAGCAGTCCCTCGGTACTGACCCGCTGACAGTGCAGCACTCCCTCAGTACTGACCCTCTGACAGTGCAGCGCTCCCTCAGTACTGACCCTCTGACAGTGCAGCACTCCCTCAGTACTGACCCTCTGACAGTGCAGCACTCCCTCAGTACTGACCCTCTGACAGTGCAGCAGTCCCTCGGTACTGACCCGCTGACAGTGCAGCACTCCCTCAGTACTGACCCTCTGACAGTGCAGCACTCCCTCAGTACTGACCCTCTGACAGTCCAACGCTCCCTCAGTACTGACCCTCTGACAGTGCCGCACTCCCTCAGTACTGACCCTCTGACAGTGCAGCGCTCTCCTCAGTACTGACCCTCTGACAGTGCAGCACTCCCTCAGTACTGACCCTCTGACAGTAGCGCACTCTCTCAGTACTGACCCTCTGACAAGTACAGCGCTCCCTCAGTACTGACCCTCTGACAGTGCAGCACTCCCTCAGTACTGACCCTCTGACAATGCACCACTCCCTCAGTACTGACCCTCTGACAGTGCAGCACTCTCTCAGTACTGACCCTCTGACAGTGCACGCTCCCTCAGTACTGACCCTCTGACAGAGCAGCACTCCCTCAGTACTGACCCTCTGACAGTGCAGCAGTCCCTCAGTACTGACCCTCTGACAGTGCAGCACTCCCTCAGTACTAACCGTCTGACAGTGCAGCACTCCCTCAGTACTAACCGTCTGACAGTGTAGCAGTCCCTCAGTACTGACCCGCTGACAGTGCAGCGCTCCCTCAGTACTAACCCGCTGACAGTGCAGCACTCCCTCAGTACTGACCCTCTGACAGTGCAGCGCTCCCTCAGTACTAACCCGCTGACAGTGCAGCACTCCCTCAGTACTGACCCTCTGACAGTGCAGCATTCCCTTAGTACTGACCCTCTGACAGTGCAGCGCTCCCTCAGTACTAACCCGCTGACAGTGCAGCACTCCCTCAGTACTGACCCTCTGACAGTGCAGCACTCCCTCAGTACTGACCCTCTGACAGTCCAACGCTCCCTCAGTACTGACCCTCTGACAGTGCAGCACTCCCTCAGTACTGACCCTCTGACAGTGCAGCACTCCCTCAGCACTGACCCTCTGACAGTACGGCACTCCCTCAGTACTGACCCTCTGACAATGCACCACTCCCTCAGTACTGACCCTCTGACAGTGCAGCGCTCTCTCAGTACTGACCCTCTGACAGTGCACGCTCCCTCAGTACTGACCCTCTGACAGAGCAGCACTCCCTCAGTACTGACCCTCTGACAGTGCAGCAGTCCCTCAGTACTGACCCTCTGACAGTGCAGCACTCCCTCAGTACTAACCCTCTGACAGTGCAGCGCTCCCTCAGTACTAACCCGCTGACAGAGCAGCACTCCCTCAGTACTGACCCTCTGACAGTGCAGCGCTCCCTCAGTACTAACCCGCTGACAGTGCAGCACTCCCTCAGTACTGACCCTCTGACAGTGCAGCACTCCCTCTGTACAGACCCTCTGACAGTGCAGCACTCCCTCAGTACTGACCCTCTGACAGTGCAGCACTCCCTCTGTACAGACCCTCTGACAGTGCAGCATTCCCTTAGAACTGACCCTCTGACAGTGCAGCGCTCCCTCAGTACTAACCCGCTGACAGTGCAGCACTCCCACATGACATGGGAGTGTTCCTTTCACAAAGGCTTTTGTCTTATCACATGGCTTCAGTCATTTCATTTTGTAGGTGGAGTGGGGTAGTGGCTGTGAGGTTTTTTTTTGTCTCATTTTAATTTTGACTGCTGTGGCCTGTCTCTCTCTATTTTCATTTTAAATATCTCTTCCAGTAAAAATCATCTTGGTGGTGGCTTTGGATATATCATTGCTTTCCGGAAGGAGTTTAATCTGCTGGTTGCAAATTGGATCTGAATTTCAGTAACAAGATCAGTCTTAGTCATGTGAGAATACAGTGTGCTGGGCCACGTCCTTGAAAAAAGTGTTTTCTGGTTTATTGAATTTTGTTTTTGAATTGGAACAGTTAAGGTGGAATTCATTGAGTGTCGCACATAGATTACTGTCGCTGTGTGATCTATTTATGTTTGTAATTGATAAAAATTCTTGCTGTGTGTTTATATATACGTTAATTAAGTTCTTAGAATAAAGTGTTGAATCACACTTGAAGGGAAGGTACAAGGTTCTTGTACTCATCCTAACCAAATTCAACATAAAGATTGCAGCTCAGGTGAACTTCATAATATACTTTGGAGTTTCTATGTCCTGGCCCATAACAAAATTGGGGTCTCGTGGGATAAAAGTCCATCTTTCTTGATTGGGGTTGGCTTAGTGAACTTATAGACAGTGAGAAGTGAGCATATTTGTGTTTGCTTTTCACATGTTGTATTCAAGTTTAAATAGGGAGTGTGTTATGGATAATGACTCTTTCAGAGGCTCAGACGTTTTTGGGGGTGGAGAAGGTCACTCGCAGTACCTTACAAAAGGAGACTTAAAAAAGGCTTTTATATTTGGCATAAACATTACAGTTAATATTGCCTGACAAAGTATGGAAAGAACGGGTAATTTAGACAGTAGCTGAGCATTTAAAACTGCCTGAGATACAGTCAGAATTACTGGAAATGGCAAGTATTCAATTACAGATAAAGGAACTTGAGCATGAAAAAGAATTAAAGCAGCTTGAATTCGAAATGAGGTAAAAGGAAAGAATAGCCCGAGCAGAACAAAAAGAAAAGGAGAAGAAAATGCATAGGAAAGGGAGGTACAAATCAGTAAAAAAGTGAGAGGAAAAGTAAAAAGAGAGAGACTTTGAACTTCAGAAACTGGCCATGAAATGTGATCAGCAGTCAGAATTTGGTGGGGGTAAAGAGAAATGTACAGTCTGAGGATAGTGATGAGGATAGTGAGAAAGAGCAGGAGTGTCAGAGTCAAAGGTTTGGTGGTGATCTATTTAAATATGTCCAAGCATTGCCAAGGTTTGATGAGAATGAGGTAGAAGCTTTTTTCATTTTGTTTGAGAAGGTGGCTATTCAAATGAAATGGCCACAGGACATGTGGGTATTACTGATTCATACAAAGTTGGTGAGTAGAGCTAGTCAAGTGTTTGCATCACAACCGGAGGAGGTATCTGGGATGTATGGGGAGGTGAAGAAATTCATCTTAAGTGCGTATGAGCCAGTGTCTAAAGCCCACAGATAAAGGTTTAGAAATTTAAGGAAAGAATTTGGTCAAACATACATGGAGTTTGAAAGGATCAAGTAGAGTAATTTTGATAGGTGGATAAGACCTTTGACAATAGACCAAATATATGAAGCTCTGAGAGAAATTATAATTTTGGAAGAGTTTAAAAATTCAATTCCTGATGCAGTGATAACTCATGTGGAAGAAGAGGGTTAAAACTGCGAGATTAGCAGCAGAAATGGCAGATGATTATGAATTAGTTCATCAATCAAAGTTTGGTTTCCGACATCAGTTTCAGCCGGTGAGGGATAGAAACTGGGGAAAAGAGAAATACTCAAGGTGTAAAGGCAAAGGTGATCCGATGGGAGATAATAATGGGAGAGTGTACCTCAGATTAAAATACAGGAGGGTGGAAGAGAAATGAAAAGTTTCAGATGTTTTCACTGTAATAAACTAGGCCATGTAAAGTCACAGTGTTGGTGTTTGAAGAAAAGCACTGGGAAGGCTGATGTGGTAAAACAGGATAAGACAGTGGGATTTGTTAAAGTGGTAAAAGCCCAATTGAAGCGAAGGAGATGCAAACGAATGTACAGCCTGATCGAGAGGTGATTGCTAAGAAGGTGCCAGATCTCTTCAAAGAATCTACTTGTGTGGGTAAAGTGTACCAGGAGGAGCAGGTAAAAAAATCAAAATTTTAAGAAATATGGGAGCGAATCAATCTTTGATGGTAAGAGATGAAGAGTTATTTAGTTTGGGAGGAATATTGCCAGAAAAGATGGTAATATGTGGAATTCAGGGTGAGAGGACTAGTGTTCCATTATATAAGGTAAGGTTGGAAAGTCCAGTGAAGAGTGGTGAAGTGGTAGTTGGAGTAATAGAGAAACTATCCTGTCCAGGAATACAGTTTATTTTGGGTAATGATATAGCTGCATCGCAGGTGGGAGTGATGCCTATTGTGGTTGATAAACCAGTGGAAAATCAAACAACTGAAGTGTTGAAAGACGAATATCCTGGGATTTTTCCAGATTCTGTAGTAACAACGTCGCAAAGTTACAGGTTAAGATAAGACGAGAAATCAAAGAGTGAAGATGAAGTTGAAGTGCAATTATCAGGAATAATTTTTGATCAGATGGTTGGAAAAGAACAAGAACAGGGGGGAGGATGAGGCGGAAACTTTTAGTTCAGGAAAATTGGCGGAGTTACAGCATAAAGATACAGAAATAAAACGGATGTATCAGAAAGCATACAGGGAAGAGGAATCTGAGTGTATACCAGAATGTTATTGCCGTAAAAATGATGTCTTGATGAGAAAATCGATTGGAACAGGCTGGGAGGGCCGAAGGGCCTGTTCCTGTGCTGTAATTTTCTTTGTTCTTTGTTTTTTTGTTTTACATATGCAGGCGGATGAAAAGTGGGCAGAATTTCACCAAGTAGTATTGCCGGTAGGGTATAGAAAGGAGGAAACCCAAGCTAAAATACAAAAACATTTTTATTGGTCTTCGGCTACATAAAGATGTAGTTGAATTTTGTTGATCATGTCACACATGTCAACTGATAGGGAAACCTCAAGCGATGATGAAACAAGTGCCCTTAATTCCCATTCCAGCATTTGAGAAACCTTTTACAAGTGTCTTAATTGATTGCATAGAACATAGAACATGTAGTGCAGAAGGAGGCCATTCTGCCCATCGAGTCTGCACCGACCCACTTAAGCTATCACTTCCACCTTATTCCCGTAACCCAATAACCCCACCTAACCTTTTTGGTCACTAAGGGCACTTTATCATGGCCAATCCACCTAACCTGCACATCTTTGGACAGTGGGAGGAAACCGGAGCACCCGGAGGAAACCCACCCAGACGCGGGGAGAATGTGCAGATTCCGCACAGACAGCGACCCAGCGGGGAGTCGAACCTGGGACCCTGGAGCTGTGAAGCCACAGTGCGATCCACTTGTGCTACCGTGCTGCCCCAAACAAAAAAAAAAACCGCTTGCGAAAACAAAAAGTGGAATCAATATCTTTTGACTATAATGGATGTGTCTACTAGGTTTCCAGTGGCCATTCCAGTACATATTACAGCTAAGTTGATTAAGGAGAATGAGCAGGCTGAAAGAACATTATTGGATTACGTGTCAAATTTTAGGTAATGATTAAACAGAGCGGGTGAATTGGCTGGAGACCATTTAAAAGTTGCACAGCATGTGATGAAACAGGTAGCCAACATATTATGCGCCATGGTTCAGAGAATATATCAGAGCATTCACCTGACCCACAACTTTTAATAGATTTTGGTAATGGGGAGCTCAAGGGCCCACTTTACAGGTGTGATGCAACAGAGATCTAAAGTATTTTAAAATCAAGACAATGTTTCTTCTATGAATCCAGTTAACATTTTATAAACACACAGTAAACATCTTATCAACTACCAACACTGATACCCCCCCCCCCCCAAGATACAGTACTCTATAGGAAACCCTTAGTAACTTTCCTAACAACATCCATAAGCCAAAGACGCTTTTAAAAAAAAATCAAAAACAGTATGTTTGCATTCCTTCCAGACAACAGGTATTACTTTGAAATCATCAAGTAATCTGGAGACATTCTTTAGCATGCAGAGAGAGGCCAAAATACACCTTTTTGGTTTGAATGCAGCTCTCCAACTGACAACAAAACTAAAACTCAGAGCCAAAAACAGCTTCCAGCTCAAAATGAAAGTAAAAAGCAGAGCCAGAGCCCAGCTCCACCCACACAATGACATCACTGCATCCAGAGCCCCACCCACACTCTGACATCACTGCAGCCAGAGCCCAGCTCCACCCACACAATGACATCACTGCAGCCAGAGCCCAGCTCCACCCACACAATGACATCATTGCAGCCAGAGCCCAGCTCCACCCACACAATGACATCACTGCAGCCAGAGCCCAGTTCCACCCACACAATGACATCACTGCAGCCACCTGTGAAGACAAACATTTTTTAAAGTGACATTCCCATGACAGACAAGAAAGCAAAAGTTTGTAGTTTTGCCAGTGGAGATAAAGCTTTCGTATTGTTACCAGTGAAACTTTAAAAGCATGGTTTTGTGAACCTTATCAGATTGAAAGAAAATTGAGTGAGGTGAATTATTTGGTAAGAACGCCAGATGGAAGGAAAACTCAATGAGTGTGTCATGTGAGTATACCTAAAAGATATTTTGAAAGGGAAGGAGAGCAAAAGGAGGTTTTAGTGATTCTAACTCAAAGTGAAGAATCAAATCCACATGACTCTTAATTTGACATTCCTCAAATAAAATTGGATAACAAGGATGTTCTTAAAAATTGGGATAAATTATTGAGTTACCTTCCAGAGGAAAAACAAACTGACCTGAAAGAGTTATTGATATCACATGGGCAAGTTTGTGGAAATAAGTTGGGAAGTACTAAAATGTAACATGATGTAGATGTGGGAAATGCTGTTCCAATTAAACAACATCCAGATAGACTTAACCGTCTAAAATTGGCACAGGTTCAAAAAAAATTGAAAATATGCTTAAAATGGCATAATTAGAACATAGAACATAGAACAGTACAGCACAGAACAGGCCCTTCGGCCCTCGATGTTGTGCCGAGCAATGATCACCCTACTTAAACCCACGTAACCCGTATACCCGTAACCCAACAATCCCCCCATTAACCTTACACTACGGGCAATTTAGCATGGCCAATCCACCTAACCCGCACATCTTTGGACTGTGGGAGGAAACCGGAGCACCCGGAGGAAACCCACGCACACACGGGGAGGACGTGCAGACTCCACACAGACAGTGACCCAGCCGGGAATCGAACCTGGGACCCTGGAGCTGTGAAGCATTGATGCTAACCGCCATGCTACCGTGAGGCCCCATTGAAGTGGGTTGCAGCCAATGGAGCTCACCCATAGTGATGGTACCGAAACTGGATGCTACCCAATGATTGTGTGTGCACAATAGAAAGGTTAATGCAGTTACAAGAACGGACTCTTATCCTAGCCCACGTTTGGAGGATTGCATTGATAAAGTGGGACAATCAGCTTTTATCTCCAAATTGGATTTACTTTAAGGTTACTGGCAGGTATTTTATCCGAAAGGGCGAAGGAGATTTCAGCTTTTGTGACTCCAGATGGTATATTCCAATTCAAAGTTGTGCCATTTGGCATGAAAAACGCCCCAGCCACATTTCAACGGTTAACTAACAAAGTTGTTTCAGGATTACCCAATTGTGCGGTATACATCGACGATCTGTTGACTTTTAGTCAGACGTTGAAAGAACATTTGAAGCATCTGATGGAGTTATTCGATCGACTTCAGGAGGCGGGTTTGGTGGTAAACCTCGCCAAAAATGAATTTGGAAAAGCCCAAGTTATGTTCCTTGGCCATACAATTGGACATGGACGGATGGTCCCACGGGATGTGAAACCAAAAGTTATTGGGGGTTTCCAGTACCCTCGACACAAAGGGAAATAATGAGATTTCTTGGCAGGAGTGTTTTTTATCACAACATTTTGCCGAATTTTAGCAGTGTGGGCACTCCACTGATGGACTTGCTGAAGAAGCGTAGCAAATTTCAGCGGACAGCGGAGTGCCAACAGGCATTCGACGGCCTGGAGGCTGTGTAAACCAATGCTCCTGTGTTGGCCATCCCAAATTACACAAAACTTGTTCAAGGTGGCTATCGACGCGAGTAATGTGGGGATAGGTGCTGTGCTTTTGCAAGAAGACGACAAAAGTGGCCTATTGAGTATTTTACCAAAATATTAAATGATAACCAGAGGAAGTATTCAACGATTGAGAAGGAGACTTTGAGTTTGGTGCTGGCTTTGCAACGTTTTCACATTTATGTTGCCAGCAATTCGTCTGAAACAATTATATTTACTGATCATCATCCACTGATGTTTTAGGAGATATTCAAGAATAAAACTGCCAGACTGCTTCGATGGAGTTTATTATTACAGCCATTTAATTTAAAACTGAAACATGTGGCAGGACGAGAAAACGTGATAGCCGGTGCTTTGAACCGAATGTGATGAAGAGAAGCAGGTTAGATGGTGGAAAACAAAGAATTGAAATGGATTGCATTATTGTTTGCCTGTAATGGTGTTTTAAAATGTATGTATGTTTATTGTCAAGTTGTAAATTGATGGTTCATTTTTTTTCTTGGGGAGAGGTGCAATGGAATGTCCCTTTAAGAAAGGTTTTTATTTTATCACATGGCTTCAGAGATGTCATTTTGTGACTGGAGCTGAGCTGTGAGGTTTATTTTTCATTTTATTTTTCAGTTCGACTACTGTGGGCAACGGACAGAGAAAAGAAGTGTTTTGGCTTTTTTGGTTTATTGAATTTTGTTTTTGAATTGGAACAGTTAAGGGGGAATTCATTAAATGTGATACATGGATTACTGCAGCTCTGTGGTGTCTTTATGTTTGTAATTGAATTTTAAAATCTTGCTGTGTGATATGTTAACTAAGTTCTTAGAATAAAGCTTATTTTGATTAAAGTGTCCGGGAAGACTGAAGGGAAAGCTCTTGTGCTCATCCTAGCCAAATTCAACATAAAAGTTATAGGTCAGGTGGACTTCATAATATACTTTGCGGTTTCTAAGCATGGAGGTGCACCACTCTCTCAGTACTGACCCTCTGACAGTGCAGCGCTCCCTCAGTACTGACCCTCTGACAGTGCAGCACTCCCTCAGTGCTGACCCTCTGACAGTGCAGCACTCCCTCAGTACTGACCCTCTGACAGTGCAGCACTCCCTCAGTACTGACCCTCTGACAGTGCAGCACTCCCTCAGTACTGACCCTCTGACAGTGCAGCACTCCCTCAGTACTGACCCTCTGACAGTGCAGCACTCCCTCAGTACTGACCCTCTGACAGTGCAGCACTCCCTCAGTACGGACCTTCTGACAGTGCAGCACTCCCTCAGTACTGACCCACTGACAGTGCAGCTTTCCCTCAGTACTGACCCTCTGACAGTGCAGCACTCTCTCAATACTGACCCTCTGACAGTGCAGCTTTCCCTCAGTACTGACCCTCTGTCAGTGCAGCGCTCCCTCAGTACTGACCCTCTGACAGTGCAGCACTCCCTCAGTACTGACCCTCTGACAGTGCAGCACTCTCTCAGTACTGACCCTCTGTCAGTGCAGCACTCCCTCTGTACTGACCCTCTGACATGCAGCACTCTCTCAGTACTGACTCTCTGACAGTGCAGCATTCTCTCAGTACTGACCCTCTGACAGTGCAGCGCTCCCACAGCCCTGACCCACTGACAGTGCAGCACTCTCTCAGTACTGACCCTCTGACAGAGCAGCACTCCCTCAGTACTGACCCTCTGACTGTGCAGAATTCCCTCAGTACTGACCCTCTGACTGTGCAGAATTCCCTCAGTACTGACTCTCTGACAGTGTAGCACTCCCTCAGTACTGATCTCTGACAGTGCAGAATTCCCTCAGTACTGATCCTCTGACAATGCAGCACTCCCTCAGTACTGACCCTCTGACAGTGCAGCACTCCCTCAGTACTGACCCTCTGACAGTGAGGCACTCCCTCAGTACTGACCCTCTGACAGTGCAGCACTCCCTCAGTACTGACCCTCTGACAGTGCAGCGCTCCCTCAGTACTGACCCTCTGACAGTGCAGCACTCCCTCAGTACTGACCCTCTGACAGTGCAGCACTCCCTCAGTACTGACCCTCTGACAGTGCAGCACTCCCTCAGTACTGACCCTCTGACAGTGCAGCACTCCCTCAGTACTGACCCTATGACAGTGCAGCACTCCCTCAGCACTGACCCTCTGACAGTGCAGCACTCCCTCAGTACTGACCCTGACAGTGCAGCACTCCCTCAGTACTGACCCTCTGACAGTGCAGCACTCCCTCAGTACTGACCCTCTGACTGTGCAGAATTCCCTCAGTACTGACCCTCTGACAGTGCAGCACTCCCTCAGTACTGACCCTGTGACAGTGCAGCACTCCCTCAGTACTGACCCTCTGACAGTGCAGCACTCCCTCAGTACTGACCCTCTGACTGTGCAGAATTCCCTCAGTACTGACCCTCTGACTGTGCAGAATTCCCTCAGTACTGACCCTCTGACTGTGCAGAATTCCCTCAGTACTGACCCTCTGACAGTGCAGCACTCCCTCAGTACTGACCCGCTGACAGTGCGGAATTCCCTCAGTACTGACCCTCTGACAGTCCAGCGCTCCCTCCATACTGACCCTCTGACAGTGCAGTGCTCCCTCAGTACTGACCCTCTGACAGTGCAGCACTCCCTCAGTACTGACCCTTTGACAGTGCAGCACTCCCTCAGTACTGACCCTCTGACAGTGCAGAATTCCCTCAGTACTGACCCTCTGATAGTGCAGCACTCCCTCAGTACTGACCCTCTGACAGTGCAGCACTCCCTCAGTGCTGACCCTCTGACAGTGCAGCACTCCCTCAGCACTGACCCTCTGACAGTGCGGAATTCCCTCAGTACTGACCCTCTGACAGTGCAGCGCTCCCTCAGTACTGACCCTCTGACAGTGCAGCACTCCCTCAGCACTGACCCTCTGACAGTGCAGCACTCCCTCAGTACTGACCCTCTGACAGTGCAGAATTCCCTCAGTACTGACCCTCTGACAGTGCAGAATTCCCTCAGTACTGACCCTCTGACAGTGCAGAATTCCCTCAGCACTGACCCTCTGACAGTGCAGCACTCCCTCAGTACTGACCCTCTGACAGTGCAGAATTCCCTCAGCACTGACCCTCTGACAGTGCAGCACTCCCTCAGTACTGACCCTCTGACTGTGCAGCGTTCCCTCGGGTCTAATATGCTGTGTAACAGATGATTCTGGCTTCTCTGCAGATGGATCGAGATGGACTGAGGGACGGGATCATGAACCCCACCTAGTGAGAGAGAATGAACGAGTGACAACTGGAGACGGAGAGAGCGAGCGAGAGAGAGAGTTTGGAAAGGGGACTTACCAGGCATGTTCTGGGTGAGAGAGGGAGAGAGACAAGGAGGTTCAACACATAAACAGCCAAATATGAACATTCCCTTCCAGCGTCGGCAGAATCTTCTCACACTTTTGTCCCTGTTGTGTTCAGGTAAGTCAGCCAACTGTCTGTGAGGGATGGAGCTGAGTGCAATTGGACTGAATGTGATGTTCAGGGGTGTGGGGAGTGAGGGGAAGAGTGGGATTAGACTGGGTGGGATATCAAAGGGTGTGGGGAGTGAGGGGGAGAGTGGGATTAGACTGGGTGGGATATTAAAGGGTGTGGGGAGTGAGGGGGAGAGTGGGATTAGACTGGGTGGGATATTAAAGTGTGCAGAGAGTGAGGGGAGAGTGGGATTAGACTGGGTGGGATATTAAAGGGTGTGGGGAGTGAGGGGGAGAGTGGGATTAGACCGGTGGGATATTAAAGTGTGCAGAGAGTAGGGGGAGAGTGGGATTAGACTGGGTGGGATATTAAAGGGTGTGGGGAGTGAGGGGGAGAGTGGGATTAGACTGGGTGGGATATTAAAGGGTGTGGGGAGTGAGGGGGAGAGTTGGTTTAGGCTGGGTGGGATAGTAAAGGGTGTGGGGAGTGAGGGGAGAGTGGGATTAGACTGGGCGGGATATTAAAGGGTGCAGAGAGTGAGGGGAGAGTGGGATTAGACTGGGCGGGATATTAAAGGGTGTGGGGAATGAGGGGGGAGTGGGATTAGACTGGGCTGGATATTAAAGGGTGTGGGGAATGAGGGGGGAGTGGGATTAGACTGGGCGGGATATTAAAGGGTGTGGGGAGTGAGGGGAGAGTGGGATTAGTCTGGGTGGAATATTAAAGGGTGTGGGGAGAGTGGGATTAGACTGGGCGGGATATTAAAGGGTGTGGGGAGTGAGGGGAGAGTGGGATTAGACTGGGTGGGATATTAAAGGGTGTGGGGAGTGAGGGGGAGAGTGGGATTAGACTGGGTGGGATATTAAAGGGTGCGGGGAGTGAGGGGGAGCTGGGATTAGACTGGGCGGGATATTAAAGGGTGTGGGGAGTGAGGGGAGAGTGGGATTAGACTGGGTGGGATATTAAAGGGTGCGGGGAGTGAGGGGGAGCTGGGATTAGACTGGGCGGGATATTAAAGGGTGTGGGGAGAGGGGGAGAGTGGGATTAGACTGGGCGGGATATTAAATGGTGTGGGGAGTGAGGGGAAGAGTGGGATTAGACTGGGCGGGACATTAAAGGGTGTGGGGAGTGAGGGGGAGAGTGGGATTAGACTGGGCGGGATATTAAAGGGTGTGGGGAGTGAGGGGGAGAGTTGGTTTAGACTGGGTGGGATATTAAAGGGTGCAGAGAGTGAGGGGGGAGTGAGATTAGACTGGGTGGGATATTAAAGGGTGTGGGGAGTGAGGGGGAGAGTGGGACTAGACTGGGTTGGATATTGAAGGGTGAGGGGGAGAGTGGGATTAGACTGGGTGGGATATTAAAGGGTGTGGGGAGTGAGGGGGAGAGTGGGATTAGACTGGGTGGGATATTAAAGTGTGTGGGGAGTGAGGGGGAGAGTGGGATTAGACTGGGTGGGATATTTAAGGGTGTGGGGAGTGAGTGGGAGAGTGGGATTAGACTGGCTGGGATATTAAAGGGCGTGGGGAGTGAGGGGGTGAGTGGGATTAGACTGGGTGGGATATTAAAGGGTGTGGGGAGTGAGGGGGACAGTGGGATTAGACTGGGTGGGATATTAAAGGGTGTAGGGAGTGAGGGGTGAGTGGGATTAGACTGGCTGGGATATTAAAGGGTGTGGGGAGTGAGGGGGAGAGTGGGATTAGACTGGGTGGGATATTTAAGGGTGTGGGGAGTGAGTGGGAGAGTGGGATTAGACTGGCTGGGATATTAAAGGGCGTGGGGAGTGAGGGGGTGAGTGGGATTAGACTGGCTGGGATATTAAAGGGTGTGGGGAGTGAGGGGGACAGTGGGATTAGACTGGGTGGGATATTAAAGGGTGTAGGGAGTGAGGGGTGAGTGGGATTAGACTGGCTGGGATATTAAAGGGTGTGGGGAGTGAGGGAGAGAGTGGGATTAGACTGGGTGGGATATTAAAGGGTGTGGGGAGTGAGGGGGAGAGTGGGGTTAGACTGGGTGGGATATTAAAGGGTGTGGGGAGTGAGGGGGAGAGTGGGATTAGACTGGGTGGGATATTAAAGGGTGTGGGGAGTGAGGGGGAGAGTGGGATTAGACTGGATGGGATATTAATTGGATGTATTGGGAAATTTGAAGACTCGGCGAGTCGAATAGCGTTGTTTAGATTGTGGTGCTTTGATGTTGCCTGTTCTGGTTGTGTTCTGCAGCACACACAGGTACTGGCCAGGCCATAAATGTTGCCCAGCTGGGGCAGGACGTGATCCTGGGCTGCCTGTTCAAGCCAGCACCCATTAAGGGCCTGATCATCGAGTGGACCTTGAGGGAGCCGGAGCTGCGGCTGGCCTATAGTTACCACGGTGGCGCAGCCCGACCTGGGTTCCAGCACCCACAGTTCCAGAACAGGACGGCACTGGAGGAATCGCGGCTGGGGCTGGGCGTGGCGTCTCTGAGGTTGATCGCAGTCTCCCCACGGGACGAGGGCCCCTACCTCTGCTTCGTACGATCAGTACTGTGGAAGCACGAAGAGATGCAGGAGCTGCAAGTGGCCGGTACGTTACACCGCGGAACGTGGGAGGACGACCCTCAGCTCATTGATGTTGGCTGTGTGGGCCTGAGTCCACGGAGGCAAGGAACAGTCCCTGGGCTGCCGGGGGAGAATCATAGAATCTACAGTGCAGAAGGAGGCCATTTGGCCCATCGAATCTGCACCGGCCCTTGGAAAGACCACCCTACTTAAGTCCACACCTCCACCTTATCCCCGTAACCCCACCTGACCTTTTTGGACACTAAGGGTAATTTATAATGACCAATCCACCTAACCTGCACATCTTTGGACTGTGGGAGGAAACCGGAGCTCCTGGAGGAGACCCACGCAGACACGGAGAGAACGTGCAGACTCCGCACAGTAACCCAAGCCGGGAATCGAAACCCGGGACCCTGGAGCTGTGAAGCAGCAGTGCTATCCACTATGCTACCATGCTGTCCAATAGAGTACCCAATTATTTTTTTACAGTTAAGGGGCAATTTAGTGTGGCCAATCCACCTACCCTGCACATCTTTGGGTTGTTGGGGTGAGACCCATGCAGACTCGGGGAGAATGTGCAAATTCCACATGGACAGTGACCCAGGGCTGGGATCTAATCCGGGTCCTCGGCGCCTTGAGGCAGCAGTGTGAGCAATGGCATTTCATGTGCTCATCTAAATACTTCTTAAACGTTGTGAGGGTTTCCGCCTCTAAAATGAAAATGAAATGAAAATCGCTTATTGTCACGAGTGGGCTTCAATGAAGTTACTGTGAAAAGCCCCTAGTCGCCACATTCCTACCAGCCAATCAAGCAGTTTGAGGGCAGCACGGTAGCACAGGGTCCCAGGTTTGATTCCCTGCTGGGTCACTGTCTGTGTGGAGTCTTCACGTTCTCCCTGTGTCTGCGTGGGTTTCCTCCAGGTGCTCCGGTTTCCTCCCACAGTCCAAAGATGTGCAGATTAGTTGGATTGGCCATGATAAATTGCCCTTAGTGACCAAAAAAGGTTAGGAAGGGTTATTGGATAGGGTGGAAGTGAGGGTCTAAGTGGGTCGGTGCAGACTGGATGGGCCAAATGGCCTCCTTCTGCACTGTAGTGAGTTCCAGATTCGCAAGTGAATTCCTGTCCATCTGCGACTCCACCTTCAAGGAGCTATGAACCTGTACCCCTAGATCTCTTTGTTCTGTAACTACTCAACTCATAGAACATAGAACATAGAACGATACAGCGCAGTACAGGCCCTTCGGCCCTCAATGTTGCACCGACATGGAAAAAAAAAACTAAAGGCCATCTAACCTACACTATGCCATTATCATCCATAAGCTTATCCAATAAACTTTTAAATGCCCTCAATGTTGGCGAGTTCACTACTGTTGCAGGTAGGGCATTCCACGGCCTCACCACTCTTTGCGTAAAAAAACCCACCTCTGACCTCTGTCCTATATCTATTACCCCTCAATTTACCTGAAGAAGGAGCCGTGCTCCGAAAGCTCGTGTTTGAAACAAACCTGTTGGACTTTAACCTGGTGTTGTAAGACTTCTTACTGCCCTCAATTTAAGGCTATGTCCCCTCGTGATAGCCACCTCCATCCGCTGGAGAAGGCTCTCGCTGTCCACCCTATCTAACCCTCTGATCATTTTGTATGCCTCTATTAGGTCACCTCTTAACCTTCTTCTCTCTAACGAAAACAACCTCAAGTCCATCAGCCTTTCCTCATAAGATTTTCCCTCCATACTAGGCAACATCCTGGTAAATCTCCTCTGCACCCGTTCCAAAGCTTCCACGTCCTTCCTATAATGAGGCGACCAGAACTGTACGCAATACTCCAAATGCGGCCGTACTAGAGTTTTGTACAACTGCAACATGACCTCATGGCTCCGGAACTCAATCCCTCTACCAATAAAGGCCATCACACCATAGGCCTTCACAACCCTATCAACCTGGGTGGCAACTTTCAGGGATCTATGTACATGGACACCGAGATCCCTCTGCTCATCCACACTACCAAGAATTTTACCATTAGCCAAATATTCCGCATTCCTGTTAT
Source organism: Scyliorhinus canicula (assembly GCF_902713615.1). Classification (NCBI taxonomy): domain Eukaryota; kingdom Metazoa; phylum Chordata; class Chondrichthyes; order Carcharhiniformes; family Scyliorhinidae; genus Scyliorhinus; species Scyliorhinus canicula. The sequence continues at coordinate 201,397,133 of NC_052151.1, forward strand.
TCTTTCCAAAGTGAATCACCTCACACTTCTCCACATTAAACTCCATTTGCCACCTCTCAGCCCAGCTCTGCAGCTTATCTATGTCACTCTGTAACCTGCAACATCCTTCCGCACTGTCTACAACTCCACCGACTTTAGTGTCGTCTGCAAATTTACTTACCCATCCTTCTGCTCCCTCCTCTAGGTCATTTATAAAAATGACAAACAGCAACGGCCCCAGAACAGATCCTTGTGGTACGCCACTCGTAACTGAACTCCATTCTGAACATTTCCCATCAACCACCACTCTCTGTCTTCTTTCAACTAGCCAATTTCTGATCCACATCTCTAAATCACCCTCAATCCCCAGCCTCCGTATTTTCTGCAATAGCCGACCGTGGGGAACCTTATCAAACGCTTTACTGAAATCCATATACACCACATCAACTGCTTTACCCTCGTCCACCTGTTCAGTCACCTTCTCAAAGAACTCGATAAGGTTTGTGAGGCATGACCTACCCTTCACAAAACCATGCTGACTATCCCTAATCATATTATTCCTATCTAGATGATTATAAATCGTATCTTTTATAATCCTCTCCAAGACTTTACCCACCACAGATGTTAGGCTCACCGGCCTATAGTTACCGGGGTTATCTCTACTCCCCTTCTTGAACAAAGGGACCACATTTGCTATCCTCCAGTCCTCTGGCACTATTCCTGTAGCCAATGATGACCTAAAAATCAAAGCCAAAGGCTCAGCAATCTCTTCCCTGGCTTCCCAGAGAATCCTAGGATAAATCCCATCAGGCCCCGGGGACTTATCTATTTTCACCTTGTCCAGAATTGCCAACACTTCTTCCCTACTCACCTCAATGCCATCTATTCTAATAGCCTGGGTCTCAGCATTCTCCTCCACAATATTATCTTTTTCCTGAGTGAATACTGACAAAAAGTATTCATTTAGTATCTCGCTTATCTCCTCAGCCTCCACACACAACTTCCCACCACTGTCCTTGACTGGCCCTACTCTTACCCTAGTCATTCTTTTATTCCTGACATACCTATAGAAAGCTTTTGGGTTTTCCTTGATCCTACCTGCCAAAGACTTCTCATGTCCCCTCCTTGCTCGTCTTAGCTCTCTCTTTAGATCCTTCCTCGCTTCCCTGTAACTATCAAGCGCCCCAACTGAAACTTCACGCCTCATCTTCACATAGGCCTCCTTTTTCCTCTTAACAAGAGATTCCACTTCTTTGGTAAACCACGGTTCCCTCGCTCTACCCTTTCCTCCCTGTCTGACTGGTACGTACTGATCAAGAACACGCAATAGCTGTTCCTTGAACAAGCTCCACATATCCAGTGTGCCCAACCCTTGCAGCCTACTTCTCCAACCTACACATCCTAAGTCATGTCTAATGGCATCATAATTGCCCTTCCCCCAGCTATAACTCTTGCCCTGCGGGGTATACTTATCCCTTTCCATCACTAATGTAAAGGTCACCGAATTGTGGTCACTGTCTCCAAAGTGTTCACTTACCTCCAGATCTAAACCCTGGCCTGGTTCATTACCCAAAACCAAATCCAAAGTGGCCTCACCTCTTGTTGGCCTGTCAACATATTGTGTCAGAAAACCCTCCTGCACACATTGTACAAAGAACGACCCATCCAATGTACTCGAACTATATCTTTTCCAGTCAATATTAGGAAAGTTAAAGTCTCCCATAACAACTACCCTGTTACTTTCGCTCTTTTCCAGAATCATCTTCGCCATCCTTTCCTCTACATCTCTAGAACTATTAGGTGGCCTATAGAAAACTCCCAACAGGGTGACCTCTCCTTTCCTGTTTCTAACCTCAGCACATACTACCTCGGAAGTAGAGTCCCCATCTTGCACCCTTTCTGCCACCGTAATACTGTCCTTGACTAGCAGCGCCACACCTCCCCCTCTTTTGCCCCCTTCTCTGACTTTACTAAAGCACCTAAACCCCGGAACCTGCAACAACCATTCCTGTCCCTGCTCTATCCATGTCTCTGAAATGGCCACAACATCGAAGTCCCAGGTACCAACCCATGCTGACAGTTCCCCTGCCTTATTTCGTATACTCCTGGCATTGAAATAGACACACTTCAAACCACCTACCTGAACACTGCCGTCCTCCTGCGAAGTCAAATCTGTGCTCCTGACCTCTCTACTCTCAATCTCTCGCACCCCAAAACTACAATCCAGGTTCCCATGCCCCTGCTGAATTAGTTTAAACCCCCCCAAAGAGTACTAACAAATCTCCCCCCCAGGATATTGGTGCCCCTTAGGTTCAGATGTAGACCATCCTGTCTATAGAGGTCCCACCTTCCCCAGAAAGAGCCCCAGTTATCCAGAAATCTGAATCCCTCCCGCCTGCACCATCCCTGTAACCACGTGTTTAATTGCTCTCTCTCCCTATTCCTCGTCTCACTATCACGTGGCACGGGCAACAACCCAGAGATAACAACTCTTGTTTGTTCTCGCTCTGAGCTTCCATCCTAGCTCCCTAAAGGCCTGCCTGACATCCTTGTCCCCTTTCCTACCTATGTCGTTAGTGCCAATGTGGACTACGACTTGGGGCTGCTCCCCCTCCCCCTTAAGGACCCGAAAAACACGATCCGAGACATCACTTACCCTTGCACCTGGGAGGCAACATACCAAACGTGAGTCTCTCTCGCTCCCACAAAATCTCCTATCTGTGCCCCTGACTATTGAGTCCCCAATTACTAATGCTCTGCTCCTCTCCCCCCTTCCCTTCTGAGCAACAGGGACAGACTCCGTGCTAGAGTCCCGCACCCCATGGCTTACCCCTGGTAAGTCGTCCCCCCCACAAGTATCCAAAACGGTATACTTGTTACTCAGGGGAACGACCGCAGGGGGTCCCTGCACTGTCTGCTTCTTCCCAGTCCCTCTTACAGTTACCCATCTATCTCCAGTCTTTGGTGTAACTACTTCCCTGAAGCTCCTATCTATGACCATCTCTGCCTCCCGAATGATCCGAAGTTCATCCAACTCCAGCTCCAGTACCATAACTCGGTCTTGTAGGAGCTGGAGCTGGCTGCACTTCCTGCAGGTAAAATCAGCAGGGACACTAACAGCATCCCTCACCTCAAACATCCTGCAGGAGGAACATTGCACTACCTTCCCTGCCATCCCACTTAATTTCAACCAAGTTCTGGTAAACAAATATAAAACAAATAAAAAAAATAATAATATAATATAGCACTTACCTGCTCACCCCAATGGGTCTTATTATTAGGTTAGAGGAGGAGGGCGGGTGGGAGACACTACACGTGTAGTGTCTCGGGTATCCTCTCCACCACAATTTATTGGCTAGGAGAAAATCCTTCCCAAAAGTCCGCGGGTCGTACTTCCGGTTCCCGCCTTATATTATCTTTGCTCCCACTGGCACTCCGCCGCTCTCAATGTGTCCCCTCCCGCTCTTTTCAATGTCCCAGCTGTCTCTCCTCTCGCGCTCTTTTCAATGTCCTGGCTGTCTCTCCTCTCGCGCTCTTTTCAATGTCCTGGCTGTCTCTCCTCTCGCGCTCTTTTCAATGTCCCGGCTGTCTCTCCTCTCGCGCTGTTTTCAATGTCCTGGCTGTCTCTCCTCTCGCGCTCTTTTCAATGTCCCGGCTGTCTCTCCTCTCGCGCTGTTTTCAATGTCCTGGCTGTCTCTCCTCTCGCGCTCTTTTCAATGTCCCAGCTGTCTCTCCTCTCGCGCTCTTTTCAATGTCCTGGCTGTCTCTCCTCTCGCGCTCTTTTCAATGTCCTGGCTGTCTCTCCTCTCGCGCTGTTTTCAATGTCCTGGCTGTCTCTCCTCTCGCGCTGTTTTCAATGTCCCGGCTGTCTCTCCTCTCGCGCTCTTTTCAATGTTCCAGCTGTCTCTCCTCTCGCGCTGTTTTCAATGTCCCAGCTGTCTCTCCTCTCGCGCTCTTTTCAATGTCCCAGCTGTCTCTCCTCTCGCGCTGTTTTCAATGTCCCGGCTGTCTCTCCTCTCGCGCTCTTTTCAATGTCCCGGCTGTCTCTCCTCTCGCGCTGTTTTCAATGTTCCGGCTGTCTCTCCTCTCGCGCTCTTTTCAATGTCCCAGCTGTCTCTCCTCTCGCGCTGTTTTCAATGTCCTGGCTGTCTCTCCTCTCGCGCTCTTTTCAATGTCCTGGCTGTCTCTCCTCTCGCGCTGTTTTCAATGTCCCGGCTGTCTTACCTCTCGCGCTGTTTTCAATGTCCCAGCTGTCTCTCCTCTCGCGCTCTTTTCAATGTCCCGGCTGTCTTACCTCTCGCGCTGTTTTCAATGTCCTGGCTGTCTCTCCTCTCGCGCTCTTTTCAATGCCCTGGCTGTCTCTCCTCTCGCGCTGTTTTCAATGTCCCGGCTGTCTTACCTCTCGCGCTGTTTTCAATGTCCCGGCTGTCTTACCTCTCGCGCTCTTTTCAATGTCCCGGCTGTCTCTCCTCTCGCGCTGTTTTCAATGTCCCGGCTGTCTTACCTCTCGCGCTGTTTTCAATGTCCCGGCTGTCTCTCCTCTCGCGCTGTTTTCAATGTCCTGGCTGTCTCTCCTCTCGCGCTCTTTTCAATGTCCTGGCTGTCTCTCCTCTCGCGCTGTTTTCAATGTCCCGGCTGTCTTACCTCTCACGCTGTTTTCAATGTCCTGGCTGTCTCTCCTCTCGCGCTGTTTTCAATGTCCTGGCTGTCTCTCCTCTCGCGCTGTTTTCAATGTCCCGGCTGTCTCTCCTCTCGCGCTGTTTTCAATGTCCCGACTGTCTTACCTCTCGCGCTGTTTTCAATGTCCCGGCTGTCTCTCCTCTCGCGCTCTTTTCAATGTCCTGGCTGTCTCTCCTCTCGCGCTGTTTTCAATGTCCCGGCTGTCTCTCCTCTCGCGCTGTTTTCAATGTCCTGGCTGTCTCTCCTCTCGCGCTGTTTTCAATGTCCTGGCTGTCTCTCCTCTCGCGCTGTTTTCAACTCCCTACCATTAACTGAGTAGGTCCTGCCCTGATGTGATCGACCAAAATGCATCACTTCACATTTATCCAAATTAATCTCCATCTGCCATTCATCAGCCCACTGGCCCAATTGGTCAAGATCCTGTTGCAACCTTATATAACCTTCTTCACGATCCACTATGGCACTAATCTTGGTGTCATCTGCAAACTTACTAACCATGCCTCCTACATTCTCATCCAAATCATTGATATAAATAATAACTACAGTGAACCTAACACCGATCGCTGAGGCACACCGCTGGTCACAGGCCTCCAGTTTGAAAAACAACCCTCCACACCCACCCTTTGGCTTCGGTCGCCAAGCCAATGTTGTATCCAATTGGTTACTTCACCCTGGATCCCGTGAGATTTAAACTTTTGCAACAATCTACCATTCGGTACCTTGCCAAAAGCCTTGCTAAAGTCCATGTAGATTACATCAACTGCATGACCCTCATCTACACAACTAGTCACTTCCTCAAAAATTTCAATCAAATTTGTAAGAATGCTGTTCCTTTGACAAAACCATGCTGACTATCCGTGATCAATCCTTGCCTCTCCAAGTGAAGATTAATTCTGTCACTGTTTTTTTCCAGTAGCTTCCCTCCCACTGAAGTTCGACTCACTGGCCTGTAATTTCCTGGTTTGTCCCTACTCCCCTTCTTGAATAATGGCACCACATTAGCTATTCTCTAGTATCTCTCCTGTGGCCAGAGAAGGTTGGAAAATGCTTGTCAAAGCCACTGCAATCTCCTCCCTTGCCTCCCAGAGAAACCTGGGATACATCCCATCTGGTCCTGGGGATTTAGCTAGTTTTATGCCCGTTAAATCTGTTAATAACCCAGGCAGCATGGTGGCGCAGTGGTTAGCACTGCAGCCTCACGGCGCAGAGGTCCCAGGTTCAATCCCGGCTCTGGGTCACTGTCCGTGTGGAGTTTGCATATTCTCCCCGTGTTTGCGTGGGTTTCGCCCCCACAACCCAAAGGTGTGCAGGTTAGGTGGATTGGCCACATTAAATTGCCCCTTAATTGGAAAAAACTAATTGGGTACTCAAAATTAATTTTTAAAAATCTGTGAATACCCCCTCCCTCTCGATGATAAGTTGTTGAAATAAATCACAAAGCGCCTGTATGATTTCTATCCCGCATCATCCTTCTTCTTCGTGACACAGAGGCAAAGTAATCATTTAAAACCTCACCAATATCTTCCAGTTCCACAATTTGACACGTTGGTCCCTAAGGGGCCCTAATCTTACCCTGGTCATCCTCTTGACCGTAATAAAACAACTTTGGATTTTCCTAGGGTGAAACTCACCTGAGGAAGGAGCTGTGCTCCGAAAGCTAGTGATTCCAAACAAACCTGTTGGACTTTAACCTGGTGTTGTACGACTTCAGACTGTACTAGGGTGGGGGAAGCGGAGACTGTGAATGATTTCCAAAGGAGATTGGATGGGACCTTGAGGGGAATAAACTAGCAGGGGTCCAAGGATAGAGTGGTTGGCGGGGGTGGGGGTTGGTTAGATTGTTGTACAGGGCTTGATGGGCTGAATGGCTTGCTTCAGCAACTTTGTGATTCTGTGACTCCTGCCGCCCCCTCCCCAGCCCCCTACAGTCAACCTGAAGTCTCCTGCTCTACTACCCCCCCATCTGTCAACCTGAACTGCAGCTCCGGGGGTGGCTACCCGCTGTCACGGCTACAGTGGCAGTGGGCAAACGGGAGCCAGTACCCCGGGGAGGCGAGGAATCGATCGGTGGCAGCAAGCAACGGGACCTACAAACTGCACAGTTGGCTGGAGGTGCCAAGCGGTCTGGAATGGCAGCTGTTGTGTGAAGTCACCAATGCCAGGATAAACCAGAGTGTGGCGAGCGGCCAGATGTGTGGCCAGGGGGAGGGCAACACAAGTACAGACAGGAGGAGGTCCAATGAGAGTGCGTGCCTCAACGACTGCGGTCAGCCTGCAGGTAGGCCTCACATCGTAACCCATGACCACCCCCTTCACTGAAACCCTCCTCCCTACCCTTCCAACACAACTCTTACAACATTCCCTCCTGGATATTCTCTTCGCGGAAATCTTCGGATCATCTAAAAATCTGTTGCCCCTCTATCCAGCAGGTCCCCCTCACCCATCCCCTGTGTTCACTGACCTACCCAGGAACCCAATCCTGCAACACTTCCAATTTAAAACTCGCACTTTATTTTCAAATCATTCCATAGTCACCTCCAACACACTCCCTATCGCTGTAACCTTCTCTAACACTCCCTATCGCTGTAACCTCCTCCAACTCTCCCTATCGCTGTAACCTCCTCCAAATCTCCCTATCTCTGTAACCTCCTCCAGCCCCTACAGCCCTCCTTATCTCTGTAACCCCCTCCAGCCCCTACAACCCTCCCTATCTCTGTAACCTCCTCCAGCCCCTACAGCCCTCCTTATCTCTGTAACCCCCTCCAGCCCCTACAACCCTCCCTATCTCTGTAACCTCCTCCAACCCTCCCGATCCCTGTAACCTCCTCCAGCCCCTACAACCCTCCTTATCTCTGTAACCCCCTCCAGCCCCTACAACCCTCCCTATCTCTGTAACCTCCTCCAACCATTGGGCAGACGCAGCATGGGTTCATAAAGGGAATGTCGTGCCTAACTAATTTAGTGAAATTTTTTGAGGACATTACCAGAGCGGTAGATAATGGGGAGCCAATGGATGTGGTATATCTGGATTTCCAGAAAGCCTTTGACAAGATGCCACACAAAAGGTTGCTGCATAAGATAAAGATGTGTGGCATTAAGGGTAAAGTAGTAGCATGGATAGAGGATTGGTTAATTAATAGAAAGCAAAGAGTGGGGATTAATGGGTGTTTCTCTGGTTGGCAATCAGTAGCTAGTGGTGTCCCTCAGGGATCCGTGTTGGGCCCACAATTGTTCACAATTTACATAGATGATTTGGAGTTGGGGACCAAGGGCAATGTGTCCAAGTTTGCAGACGACACTAAGATGAGTGGTAAAGCAAAAAGTGCAGAGGATACTGGAAGTCTGCAGAGGGATTTGGTGAAGTGAATAGGCTAGGGTCTGGCAGATGGAATACAATGTTGACAAATGTGAGGTTATCCATTTTGGTAGGAATAACAGCAAAAGGGATTATTATTTAAATGATAAAATATTAAAGCATGCCACTGTGCAGAGAGACTTGGGTGTGCTAGTGCATGAGTCACAGAAAGTTGGTTTACAGGTGCAACAGGTGATTAAGAAGGCAAATGGAATTTTGTCCTTCATTGCTAGAGGGATGGAGTTTAAGACTAGGGAGGTTATGTTGCAATTGTATAAGGTGTTAGTGAGGCCACACCTGGAGTATTGTGTTCAGTTTTGGTCTCCTTACTTGAGAAAGGACGTACTGGCGCTGGAGGGTGTGCAGAGGAAATTCACTAGGTTAATCCCAGAGTTGAAGGGGTTGGATTACGAGGAGAGGTTGAGTAGACTGGGACTGTACTCGTTGGAATTTAGAAGGATGAGGGGGGATCTTATAGAAACATTTAAAATTATGAAGGGAATAGATAGGATAGATGCGGGCAGGTTGTTTCCACTGGCGGGTGAAAGCAGAACTAGGGGGCATAGCCTGAAAATAAGGGGAAGTAGATTTAGGACTGAATTTAGGAGGAACTTCTTCACCCAAAGGGTTGTGAATCTATGGAATTCCTCGCCCAGTGAAGCAGTTGAGGCTCCTTCATTAAATGTTTTTAAGATAAAGATCGATAGTTATTTGAAGAATAAAGGGATTAAGGGTTATGGTGTTCGGGCCGGAAAGTGGAGCTAAACCCACAAAAGATCAGCCATGATCTCATTGAATGGCGGAGCAGGCTCGAGGGGCCATATAGCCTACTCCTGCTCCTAGTCCATATCTCTGTAACCTCCTCCAGCCCCTACAACCCTCCCTATCTCTGTAACCTCCAGCCCCTACAACCCTCCCTATCTCTGTAACCTCCTCCAGCCCCTACAATCCTCCCTATCTCTGTAACTTCCTCCAGCCCTACAACCCTCCCTATCTCTGTAAACTCCTCCAGCCCCTACAACCCTACCTATCTCTGTAACCTCCTCCAGATCCTAAAACCGCCCCTGTCTCTGTAACCTCCTCCAGCCCCTACAACCCTCCCTATCTCTGTAAACTCCTCCAGCCGCTACAACCCTCCCAATGTCTGTAACCTCCTCAGGCCCCTACAACCCTCCCTAGCTCTGTAACCTCCTCCAGACCCTACAACCCTCCCTATCTCTGTAACCTCCTCCAGTCCCGACAAACCTCCCTATCTCTGTAACCTCCTCCAGACCCTACAACCCTCCCTATCTCTGTAACCTCCTCCAGTCCCGACAAACCTCCCTATCTCTGTAACCTCCTCCAGACCCTACAACCCTCCCTATCTCTGTAACTTCCTCCAGCCCTACAACCCTCCCTATCTCTGTAAACTCCTCCAGCCCCTACAACCCTCCCTATCTCTGTAACCTCCTCCAGATCCTAAAACCGCCCCTGTCTCTGTAACCTCCTCCAGCCCCTACAACCCTCCCTATCTCTGTAAACTCCTCCAGCCGCTACAACCCTCCCAATGTCTGTAACCTCCTCGAGCCCCTACAACCCTCCCTAGCTCTGTAACCTCCTCCAGACCCTACAACCCTCCCTATCTCTGTAACCTCCTCCAGTCCCGACAAACCTCTCTATCTCTGTAACCTCCTCCAGACCCTACAACCCTCCCTATCTCTGTAACCTCCTCCAGTCCCGACAAACCTCCCTATCTCTATAACCTCCTCCAGACCCTACAACCCTCCCTATCTCTGTAACCTCCTCCAGTCCCGACAAACCTCCCTATCTCTGTAACCTCCTCCAGACCCTTCAACCCTCCGTATCTCTGTAACGTCCTCCAGTCCCCTACTACCCTCCCTATCTCTGTAACCTCCTCCAGACCCTACAACCCTCCCTATCTCTGTAACCTCCTCCAGACCCTACAACCCTCCCTATCTCTGTAACCTCCTCCGTCCCCTACAATCTCAGTCCTCTGAGGTGCTTTGCGAACACTGCGCCAAGTGAGGAATTCAGTGCCGAGTTTGGGAGGAGTTGCTGAGGTTTATTCTTTCACTTTTCACTGGTTGGTGAGTGTTCTTTTGTCTCTCAGACCGCAGGCCGTAAACTGGTTAATCAGTAACTACCTCACTAATCAATTTGGCCGGAGTGAGGAATGCCGGTGTGTGCCATGACTTTACTCGCTGGGAATGTGGGGAACGCATTCCTGTTCTGGTCTGACTCCGGGTAAGCACTGAGCTGTGATCTGAGGTGGTCACCTGGACACTTTGTCCCAAGAGGCAGTCCGGCCTCCTTAGGTTGGCCAGCACTGTGGAGTTGGTCAATGGTCAGGAGCAGGAGGCTGCGATGGTTCCCTGGTCTGGGGGAACCAGCGTGCGGTTAAGGATATCTCACCGTGGCTGGAGAGGAATCTGTGCGGGGTGGGGCACCATTCAGTCGCTGTGATCTACCTGGGTACCAAGGCGACAGGTAGAATATCGTAAACGACAATTTGAGGGGTCAGGGTCCAAGTTAAAACGCAGAACCTCCAAAGGCCTCTGGATTGTTAACAGAGCCAAGCAGCCCATTGGCATCGGCTCAAGTGGGCTCCCGGGTGATGGGGCGCTGAGCACTCGGGGAAGTGGGCGCTATTCCGGTGCGATGGGCCCCACTCCAATCCGGATTCATCGTGTCACTGGGGCTGTGGATTGGGCTTTTAGCTATCAGAGCAAACTGGGAGTGCTCACCACTCCCATTCTCCTATTTACCCCTCCCCAAACTCTGAGACCCCTCACCCCGAAAATGTGGGATCCCTCACCACCAGCAACCCTCCCCCCCAAAAAAACTGTGGGACCACTCACCTACCCCCCCCCCAAACTGTGGGACTCCTCAACCACCCCGAACACTGAGACACCCTCACCCAACCCCGAAACCCCCTCGCCCAACCCCGAAACCCCCTCACCCAACCCCGAAACCCCCTCACCCAACCCCGAAACTCCCTCACCCAACCCCGAAACTCCCTCACCCAACCCCGAAACCCCCTCACCCAACCCCGAAACTCCCTCACCCAACCCCAAAACCCCCTCACCCAACCCCAAAACCCCCTCGCCCAACCCCGAAACCCCCTCGCCCAACCCCGAAACCCCCTCACCCAACCCCGAAACCCCCTCACCCAACCCCGAAACCCCCTCGCCCAACCCCGAAACCCCCTCACCCAACCCCGAAACCCCCTCACCCAACCCCGAAACCCCCTCACCCAACCGCGAAACCCCCCTCACCCAACCCCAACACCCCCTCACCCAAACCCGAAACTCCCTCACCCAAGCCCGAAACTCCCTCACCCAAGCCCGAAACTCCCTCACCCACCCCGAAACCCCCTCACCCAACCCCGAAACCCCCTCACCCAACCCCGAAACCCCCCAACCCCGAAACCCCCTCACCCAACCCCGAAACCCCCTCACCCAACCCCCGAAACCCCCTCACCCAACCCCGAAACCCCCCAACCCCGAAACCCCCTCACCCAACCCCGAAACCCCCTCACCCAACCCCGAAACCCCCCAACCCCGAAACCCCCTCACCCAACCCCGAAACCCCCTCACCCAACACCAAAACCACCTCACCCAACCCCGAAACCCCCTCACCCAACCCCGAAACCCCCCCCACCCAGCCCCGAAACCCCCCTCACCCAACCCCGAAACCCCCTCACCCAACCCCGAAACCCCCTCACCCAACCCCGAAACCCCCTCACCCAACCCCGAAACCCCCTCACCCAAACCCGAAACCCCCTCACCCAACCCCGAAACCCCCTCACCCAACCCCGAAACCCCCTCTCCCGACCCCAAAACCCCCCTCACCCAACCCAAAATCCCTCAACCCAATGCCCCCAAAACCCCCTCACCCAACCCCGAAACCCCTCACCCAACCCCGAAACCCCCTCACCCAACCCCGAAACCCCCCACCCAACCCCGAAACCCCCTCCCCCAACCCCGAAACCCCCTCACCCAACCCCGAAACCCCCTCACCCAACCCCAAAACCCCCTCACCCAACCCCGAAACCCCCTCGCCCAACCCAACCCCGAAACCCCCTAACCCAACCACGAAACCCCCTCACCCAACCCCGAAACCCCCACACCCAATCCTGAAACCCCCTCACCCAACCCTGAAACCCCCTCACCCAACCCTGAAACCCCCTCACCCAACCCCGAAACCCCCTCACCCAACCCCGAAAATCCCTCACCCAACTCCGAAACCCCCCTCACCCAACCCCGAACCCCCTCACCCAACCCAACCCCGAAACCCTCCCACCCAAAACCCGAAACCCCCCAACCCGAAAACCCCCCTCACCCAACCCCGAAACCCCCACACCCAACCCCGAAACCCCCTCACCCAACCCCGAAACCCCCCAACCCCGAAACCCCCTCACCCAACCCCGAAACCCCCTCACCCAACCCCAAAACCCCCCAACCCAACCCCGAAACCCCCAACCCAACCCCGAAACCCCCCAACACTGATACCCCCTCACCCAACCCCGAAAACCCCCTCACCCAACCCCGAAACCCCCTCACCCAACCCCGAAACCCCCTCACCCAACCCCGAAACCCCCTCACCAACCCCGAAACCCCCTCACCCAACCCCGAAACCCCCTCACCCAACCCCGAAACCCCCTCAACCCAACCCCGAAACCCCCTCACCCAACCCCGAAACCCCCTCAACCAACCCCGAAACCCCCTCACCCAACCCCGAAACCCCCTCACCCAACCCGACAACCCCCTCACCCAACCCCGAAACCCCCCTCACCCAACCCCGAAACCCCCTCACCCAACCCCGAAACCCCCTCACCCAACCCGAAACCCCCATCACCAACCTTGAATCCCCCTCACGCAACCCCGAAACCCCCTCACCCAACCCCGAAATTCCCTCACCCAACCCCAACACCCCCTCACCCAACCCCAACACCCCCCCCACCCAACCCCAACACCCCCTCACCCAACCCCGAAACCCCTCGCCCAACCCCGAACCCCCTTCACCCAACCCAACCCTGAAACCCCCTCACCCAACCCTGAAACCCCACCAACCCAACCCCAAACCCCAACAACCCCCAACCCCGAAACCCCCTCACCCAACCCCGAAACCCCCTCACCCAACCCCGAAACCCCCTCACCCAACCCCGAAAACCCCCTCCCCACACCCCGAAACCCCCCCACCCAACCCTGAAACCCCCTCACCCAACCCTGAAACCCCCTCACCCAACCCTGAAACCCCCTCACCCAACCCCGAAACCCCCTCACCCAACCCCGAAACCCCCACCCAACCCCGAAACCCCCTCACCCAACCCCGAACACCCCCTCACCCCCTAAACCCCCCCCAACCCAACCCCGAAACCCTCCCAACCCAAACCCGAAACCCCCCAACCCCGAAACCCCCTCACCCAACCCCGAAACCCCCACACCCAACCCGAAACCCCCTCACCCACCCCGAAACCCCCCAACCCCGAAACCCCCTCACCCAACCCCGAAACCCCCTCACCCAACCCCAAAACCCCCAACCCAACCCCAAACCCCCAACCCAACCCCGAAACCCCCCAACACTGATACCCCCTCACCCAACCCCGAAACCCCCTCACCCAACCCCGAAACCCCCTCACCCAACCCCGAAACCCCCTCACCCCAACCCCGAAACCCCTCACCCAACCCGAAACCCCCTCACCCAACCCCGAAACCCCTCACCCAACCCGAAACCCCCTCACCCAACCCCGAAACCCCCTCACCCAACCCCGAAACCCCCTCACCCAACCCCGAACCCCCTCACCCAACCCCGAAACCCCCTCACCCAACCCCGAAACCCCCCTCACCCAACCCGAAACCCCCTCACCCAACCCCCGAACCCCCTCACCCAACCCCGAAAACCCCCATCCACACAACCTTGAATCCCCCTCACCGCAACCCCGAAACACCCTCACCCAACCCCGAATTCCCTCACCCAACCCCAACACCCCCCTCACCCAACCCCAACACCCCCCACCCAACCCCAAAAACCCCCTCACCCAACCCCGAAACCCCTCCCCCAACCCCGAAACCCCCCTTCACCCAACCCAACCCTGAAACCCCCTCACCCAACCCTGAAACCCCACCAACCCAACCCCGAAACCCCCAACCCTGAACCCCCAACCCCGAAACCCCCTCACCCAACCCCGAAACCCCCTCACCCAACCCCGAAACCCCCTCACCCAACCCCGAAACCCCCTCACCCAACCCCGAAACCCCCTCACCCAACCCCTAAACCCCCTCACCCAACCACGAAACCCCCTCACCCAACCCCGAAACCCCCTCACCCAACCCCGAAAACCCCTCACCCCAACCCCGAAACCCTCTCACCCAACCCCGAAACCCCCTCACCCCACCCCCGAAACCCCCCCACCCCAATCCCTGAAACCCCCTCACCCAACCCTGAAACTCCCTCACCCAACCCTGAAACCCCCTCACCCAACCCCGGAAACCCCCTCACCCAACCCCGAACCCCCCTCCACCCAACCCCGAAACCCCCTCACCCAACCCCGAAACCCCCTCACCCAACCCCTAAACCCCCTCACCCAACCCCAACCCCGAAACCCTCCCAACCCAAACCCGAAACCCCCCCAACCCCGAAACCCCCTCACCCAACCCCGAAACCCCACACCCAACCCGAAACCCCCTCACCCAACCCCGAAACCCCCAACCCCGAACCCCCTCACCCAACCCCAAAACCCCCTCACCCAACCCCAAAACCCCCCAAACCCAACCCCGAAACCCCCAACCCAACCCCGAAACCCCCCAACACTGATACCCCCTCACCCCAACCCCGAACCCCCTCATCCAACCCCGAAACCCCCTCACCCAACCCCGAAACCCCCTCACCCAACCCCGAAACCCCCTCACCCAACCCCGAAACCCCCTCACCCAACCCCGAAACCCCCTCACCCAACCCCGAAACCCCCTCACCCAACCCCGAAACCCCCTCACCCAACCCCGAAACCCCCTCACCCAACCCGACCCCGCACCAACCCCGAAAACCCCCTCACCCAACCCCGAAACCCCTCACCCAACCCCGAAACCCCCTCACCCAACCCCGAAACCCCCTCACCCAACCCCGAAACCCCCCTCACCCAACCCCGAAACCCCCTCACCCAACCCCGAAACCCCCATCACACAACCTTGAATCCCCCTCACGCAACCCCGAAACCCCCTCACCCAACCCGAAATTCCCTCACCCAACCCCAACACCCCCTCACCCAACCCCAACACCCCCCCACCCAACCCCAACACCCCCTCACCCAACCCCGAAACCCCTCGCCCAACCCCGAAACCCCCTTCACCCAACCCAACCCTGAAACCCCCTCACCCAACCCTGAAACCCCACCAACCCAACCCCGAAACCCCCAACCCTGAAACCCCCAACCCCGAAACCCCCTCACCCAACCCCGAACCCCCCTCACCCAACCCCGAAACCCCCTCACCCAACCCCGAAACCCCCTCACCCAACCCCGAAACCCCCTCACCCAACCCCTAAACCCCCTCACCCAACCACGAAACCCCCTCACCCAACCCCGAAACCCCCTCACCCAACCCCGAAACCCCCTCACCCAACCCCGAAACCCTCTCACCCAACCCCGAAACCCCCCTCACCCAACCCCGAAACCCCCTCACCCAACCCCGAAACCCCCTCACCCAACCCCGAAACCCCCTCACCCAACCCCGAAACCCCCATCACACAACCTTGAATCCCCCTCACGCAACCCCGAAACCCCCTCACCCAACCCCGAAACTCCCCCACCCAAACCCGAAACCCCCCTCACCCAACCCCGAAACCCCCTCACCCAACCCCAACACCCCCTCACCCAACCCCAACACCCCCTCACCCAACCCCAACACCCCCTCACCCAACCCCGAAACCCCCTCACCCAACCCCGAAACCCCCCTCACCCAACCCAACCCTGAAACCCCGTCACCCAACCCTGAAACCCCCCTCATCCAACCCTGAAACCCCACCAACCCAACCCCGAAACCCCCAACCCTGAAACCCCCAACCCTGAAACCCCCTCACCCAACCCGAAACACCCTAACCCAACCCTGATACCCCCTCACCCAACCCTGAAACCCCCCAACCCAACCCCGAAACCCCCCAACCCCCTAACCCAACCCCGAAACCCCCTAACCCAACCCCGATACCCCCTCACCCAAACCTGAAACCCCCCAACCCAGCCCCGAAACCCCCTAACCCAACCCCGATACCCCCTCACCCAACCCAAAACCCCCTCACCCAACCCCGAAACCCCCTAACCCAACCCCGAAATCCCCTAACCAACCCCGATACCCCCTCACCCAACCCCCAAAACTGTGGGACTCCTCACCCCCTCCCGAAACTTTGTGACCCCCTCACCCAACCCCGAAACTCCTCGCCCACAGAGAAGCAGGAGTTGGCCATTTCGACCATCGGAACCGCTCCGCTATTCAACACAATCACGGTTGCTTGAACACTTCAATGTTTTTTGCGCACACTGTCCCCATAACCCTTAACATTATTCTCAATCAGAAATGAATCAACTCTACCTTAAACTTACTCAGTGACTGAGCTTCCACTGCCCCCTGGGATAGAGAATTCCAAAGATTCACCAGCCTCTGGGTAAGACCATAAGAAATGGGAGCAGAATTAGGCCACTCAGCCCATCGAGTCTGCTCCGCCATTCAATCATGGCTGATATTTTTCTCATCCCAATTCTCCTGCCTTCTCCCCATAATCCCTGATCCCCTTATTAATCAAGAACCTATCTATCTCTGTCTTAAAGACACTCAGTGATTTGGCCTCCACAGCCTTCTGCGGCAAAGAGGTCCACAGATTCACCAACTTCTGGCTGATTCCTCATCATCTCAGTTTTAAAGGATCGTCCCTTTACTCTGAGATTCTGTCCTTTGGTTCTAGTTTTTCCTACAAGTGGAAACATCCTCTCCACGTCCACTCTATCCAGGCCTCGCAGTATCCTGTAACTTTCAATAAGATCCCCCCACCCCCCCCACCCCTCATCCTTCTAAACTCCAAAGAGCACAGACCCAGAGTCCCCAACCTCAACAAGATTTCTCCTCGTGTCCGGCCTTAGTGGCATCTCCCAGATTTTGGAATTGTGTCTCCTGGTTCTTGACTTCCCAACTCAGGGAAACATCTCACCTGCACCGACCCTGTCTATTCCTTTCAGGATTTTGTTGGTTTGAGTGAGATCACCTCATTCTTCCACACGCTAGAGAATACAGGCCCAGTTTACCCAATCTCTCTTCATCAGACAGTCCCGCCACCCCCGGAACAAGTCTGGTGAATCTTTGTTACACTCCCTCGATGGCGATAGCACCCTTTCTGGGGTAAGGGGGCCAGAACAGCACAGGTGCTGTCTAACCAGGATTCTATACAATTGAAGCAAGGCCTCACTTCTCCTCTACTCAAATCCTCTTGTGATAAAGGCTAACCTTCCATTGACCTTCCTAACAGCTCGCTGCACCAGTTTGTTAGCCTCTAGTGACTTATGGACAAGGACACCCAGGTCCCTCTGGACATCTACACTTTCTAATTTCTTAGCATTTAGGAAATAGTCTGCAGCCCTGTTCCTTCTACCAAAGTGGATTACCTCACATTTTTTCACATTAATAGTAATAATCTTTATTATTGTCACAAGTAGGCTTACATTAACACTGCAATGAAGTTACTGTGAAAATTCCCTAGTCGCCACATTCCGGCGCCCGTTCGGTACACAGAGGGTGAATTCAGAATGTCCAATTCACCTAACAAGCACGTCTTTTGGAACTTGTGGGAGGAAACCGGAGCAGCTGGAGGAAATCCACGCAGACACGGGAAGAACGTGCAGACTCCACACAGTGACCCAAGCCGGGAATCGAACCTGGGACCCTGGAGCTGTGAAGCAAGACTGCTAACCACTGTGCTACCGTGCCGCCCACATGTTCCATCTGCTGTGTTCCTGCCCACTCACTCAACCTGTCCAAATCCGCTTTACATCTTCCTCATAACACACATTCCCGCCTAGATTTGTATTATCCACAAACTTGGAAATATTTGGGCCCACATCCATATTATTGATATAGATGGTGAACAATTGTGGCCCAAATACTGATCCTCACGATGCCTCCGTGACGTCCCTCAGTTCCTGATCATGATAGCCTTGGCTTCGACTGAATCTGTCTCCCTCTCCGCTCTCACCAATCTCTCTCTCTCTCTCTCTCTCTCCATCCCCCCCTCCCCGCAGGTCGACGCGAAACCAGGGCCCGACTTGTGGTAATTGGGAGCGTCTTGAATCTGCTGCTGCTCCTCGCTCTGCTCGCCTACATTCAAAAGTGCAGACCGGTGAAGCCGACTGTGTGAAAGACGGAAAGTTCTGGAAAGTCGCCGATGCTCACCGAGCCGAAAGCCATTGTTTCCAAATCTACCACTGACCCCGTCTCTCCAGCTCTCTTCTCCAGAGGAAACCCATGGGAGAATAGTTTAACTTGCTTCTTCTTGTTGGATTTCCGACACCTGGGGGGGTGGGGGGTGGAACTTGCATGTGGTCCTTCTGTCAGACTACGAGCAGGGCAGTCGGGAGGAAAGTGCCTCGACAGATGTGCGATAGAGAGCATCCTATCAGGCTGCATCACAGTTTGGTATGGCAACTGCTCAGGCCCAAGATTGTGCAAGAAACTGCAGAGTGTGGTGAACTCAGCCCAGTGCATCACACAAGCTTCCCACCCCCACATTCATTCTGTCTACACCTCCCGCTGCCTCAGGAAGGCAGACAGCATTATCAGAGACCCCTCCCACCCTGGCATTGCCTTCTTCCAGACCCTTCCATCAGGCAGAAGGTACAGAATTCTGAAGACTCGCACATCTAGACATGGGAACAGCTTCTTCCCCACAGCTACTAGACTCCTCAACGACTCTCCCTCGGACTGATCTGTTCCCTGTAAGAACGCTATTCATGACGCCCTTTGCTGCTCTTGTTTGGCCTTGTTCCGCACTGCAACCAATCACTATTTGTTGATGCACCATTGTCAATGTACTTTCTCGATTATTGTTTTGTCTGCTATGTACGTACTGTGTACGTTCCCTCGGCCGCAGAAAAATACTTTCCACTGCACTTCGGTACGTGTGACAATAAATATCAATCAATCAATCAATCAATGCAGTTCCATACGTTGGGAGGTGCTGCCTATTCGATTGGCGCTATTTGAAACCCCTGTCCATCCGACCCGTCCATTCTAAACCGTGGACAGTGACACAGGAGCGACGATAACTGGGCCAATTGAAGCGTTGTTTGAAAAGGCAGGAACGGAACCCATCGTTTGGCACGTTCATCATAGATCATAGAATTTACAGTGCAGAAGGAGGCCATTCAGCCCATCGAGTTTACACCGGCCCTTCAAAGAACATCCTACTTCAGGCCACTCCTCCACCCTAACCCCGGAACCCAATAACCCACCTGACCTTTTTGGACACGAAGGGACAGTTTATCATGGCCAATCCACCTAACCTGCACATCTTTGGAGTATGGGAGGAAACCGGAGCACCCGGAGGGAACCCACACAGACATGGGGAGAAAGTATGAACTGCATCCAGTTACCCGAGGCTGGAATTGAACCTGGGACCCTGGAGCTGTGAGGCAGCAGTGCCAACCACTCTGCCACCCTGTCAATTGGTGTTGCAACTGAGTGAAGTGGCTCCTCGCAATGTGGCATTCGTTCTGTGTGTTTTTTAAATGGAAATGAACCCACTGAAGCAAACAGGCTGGGGGATTAATTTATAAACAGCCTTTTTCTTCTTGCCTTGCCACCTTGAAGGATTCGTGAATTATCACCGCCAGGGTCTCCGAGTCCCTGTAAATGTTTCTAAAGAATTGTACCATGAGTTTATATTGCTGACGGTTTTTGTATTTTGTAAATATATACACACACATGAAAGGTTGTGTTCTAATCACTGCTTTGCATCTCATCATGGGAACTGTGGAGGCCATTCAGCCCCTCTCTGATGTTGAATTAGGTTATGGAGGATCTGAATGGTAACTGCCCACTTTGATTCCTAGTCCCTCACTGCCTCACCCACCAAACCTCGAGTGGGCCTCCCTCACTCAGCAAACCTCGAGTGGGCCTCCCTCACTCAGCTAAACTCGAGTGGGCCTCCCTCACCCAGCTAAACAAGAGTGGGCCTCCCTCACCCAGCAAAACTCAAGTGGGCCTCCCTCACTCAACTAAACTCAAGTAGGCCTCCATCACGCCAGCTAAAGTCGAGTGGGCCTCCCTCACTGAGCAAACCTCAAATGGACCTCCCTCACTCAGCAAACCTCGGGTGGGCCTCCCTCACTCCAGCTAAACTCGAGTGGGCCTCCCTCACTCAGCTAAACACGAGTGGGTCTCCCTCACTCAGCTAAACTCGAGTGGGCCTCCCTCACTCTAGCTAAACTCGAGTGGCCCTCCCTCACTCAGCTAAACTCGAGTGGGTCTCCCACACTCTAGCTAAACTCGAGTGGGCCTCCCTCACTCAGCAAACCTCGAGTGGGCCTCCCTCACTCAGCAAACCTCGAGTGGGCCTCCCTCCCTTCAGTTAAACTCGAGTGTGCCTCCCTCACTCCAGATGATACTAAGATTGGTGGAGTTGCAGAGAGCGAGGCGGACTGTCAGAGAATACAGCAAAATATAGATAGATTGGAGAGTTGGGCAGAGAAATGGCAGATGGAGTTCAATCCAGGCAAATGCGAGGTGATGCATTTTGGAAGATCTAACTCAAGAGCAGACTATATGGTCAATGGAAGAGTCCTGGGGAAAATTGATGTACAGAGAGATCTGGGAGTTCAGGTCCATTGTACCCTGAAGGTGGCAACGCAGATTGATAGAGTGGTCAAGAAGGCATACAGCATGCTTGCCTTCATCGGCCGGGGTATTGAGTACAAGAGTAGGCAGGTCATGTTACAGTTGTATAGGACTTTGGTTAGGCCACATTTGGAATACTGCGTGCAGTTCTGGTCGCCACATTACCAGAAGGATGTGGATGCTTTAGAGAGGGTGCAGAGAAGGTTCACCAGGATGTTGCCTGGTATGGAGGGTGCTAGCTATGAAGAAAGGTTGAGTAGATTAGGATTGTTTTCATTGGAAAGACGGTGGTTGAGGGGGGACCTGATTGAGGTCTACAAAATTATGAGAGGTATGGACAGGGTGGATAGCAACAAGCTTTTTCCAAGAGTGGGGGTGTCAGTTACAAGGGGTCACGATTTCAAGGTGAGAGGGGGAAAGTTTAAGGGAGATGAGCGTGGAAAGTCTTTTACGCAGAGGGTGGTGGGTGCCTGGAACGCTTTACCAGCGGAGGTGGTAGAGGCGGGCACGATAGCATCATTTAAGAAACATCTAGACAGATATATGAATGGGTGGGGAACAGAGGGAAGTAGATCCTTGGAAAATAGGCGACAGGTTTAGGTAAAGGATCTGGATCAGCGCAGGCTGGGAGGGCCGAAGGGCCTGTTCCTGTGCTGTAATTTTCTTTGTTCTTTATTCTTGTTCTAGTTAAACTCGAGTGGGCCTCCCTCGCTCAGCAATCCTCGAGTGGGCCTCCCTCGCTCAGCAATCCTCGAGTTGGCCTCCCTCACTCAGCAATCCTCGAGTGGGCCTCCCTCGCTCAGCAATCCTCGAGTGGGCCTCCCTCGCTCAGCAATCCTCGAGTGGGCCTCCCTCGCTCAGCAATCCTCGAGTGGGCCTCCCTCACTCCAGCTAAACTCGAGTTGGCCTCCCTCGCTCAGCAATCCTCGAGTGGGCCTCCCTCGCTCAGCAATCCTCGAGTTGGCCTCCCTCACTCTCGGCAGCTATTTGGGAGAGTTCCTCATTTCCACTTCTCTTTGTGTGAGGCAGAACTTCCTGACACGAGCCACTAAACGGCCTGTTTCTAACTCAGAGACAGTTCCAGCCGATTGTGGATTAAACCCCCCATCCCCACACACTGCTCCACCTTGGTAAGAAATCTCCTCATCGACTCTCCCAAATACCGACCCTACTTTGATCATCTTAAACACATCGATTGAGATACCACGCAAGGGGCAGAGGGAGAGGGTGAGGGGCAGAGGGAGAGGGTGAGGGGTAGAGGGAGAGGGGCAGAGGGTATGGGGCAGAGGGAGGGAAGGGTGAGGGGCAGAGGGTGAGGGGCAGAGGGAGGGGGCAGAGGGTGAGGGGCAGAGGGAGAGGGGCAGAGGGAGGGGGTGAGGGGCAGAGGGAGAGGGGCAGAGGGAGAGGGTGAGGGGCAGAGAGAGAGGGTGAGGGGCAGAGGGAGAGGGGCAGAGGGAGAGAGAAGGGTGAGGGGCAGAGGGGAAGGGGCAGAGGGAGAGGGGCAGAGGGAGAGGGCAGAGGGAGGGGGTGAGGGGCAGAGGGAGAGGGTGAGGGGCAGAGGGAGAGAAGGGTGAGGGGCAGAGGGAGAGAAGGGTGAGGGGCAGAGGGAGAGAAGGGCGAGGGCAGAGGGAGAGGGTGAGGGGCAGAGGGAGAGAAGGGTGAGGGGAAGAGGGAGAGTGTGAGGGGCAGAGGGAGAGGGTGAGGGGCAGAGGGAGGGAAGGGTGAGGGGCAGAGGGAGAGGGTGAGGGGCAGAGGGAGAGGGTGAGGGGCAGAGGGAGAGGGTGAGGGCAGAGGGAGAGTGTGAGGGGCTGAGGGAGAGAGAGGGTCAGAGGGAGAGGGGCAGATTGAGGGAAGGGTGAGGGGCAGAGGAGAGGGTGAGGGGCAGAGAGACAGAAGGGTGAGGGGCAGAGGGAGAGAAGGGTGAGGGGCAGGGGGAGGGAAGGGTGAGGGGCAGAGGGAGAGAAGGGTGAGGGGCAGAGGGAGGGAAGGGTGAGGGGCAGAGGGAGAGAAGGGTGAGGGGCAGAGGGAGAGGGTGAGGGGCAGAAGGAGAGGGTGAGGGGCAGAGGGAGAGTGTGAGGGGCAGAGGGAGAGAGAGGGTCAGGGGCAGAGGGAGAGGGGCAGAGAGACAGAAGGGTGAGGGGCAGAGGGAGAGAAGGGTGAGGGGCAGGGGGAGGGAAGTGGGAGGGGCAGAGGGAGAGAAGGGTGAGGGGCAGAGGGAGGGAAGGGTGAGGGGCAGAGGGAGAGGGTGAGGGGCAGAGGGAGAGGGTGAGGGGCAGAGGGAGAGGGTGAGGGGCAGAGGGAGAGTGTGAGGGGCAGAGGGAGAGAGAGGGTCAGGGGCAGAGGGAGAGGGGCAGATTGAGGGAAGGGTGAGGGGCAGAGGGAGAGGGTGAGGGGCAGAGAGACAGAAGGGTGAGGGGCAGAGGGAGAGAAGGGTGAGGGGCAGAGGGAGGGAAGGGTGAGGGGCAGAGGGAGAGGGTGAGGGGCAGAGGGAGAGATGGGTGAGGGCCAGAGAGACAGAAGGGTGAGGGGCAGAGGGAGAGAAGGGTGAGGGGCAGAGGGAGAGGGTGAGGGGCAGAGGGAGAGATGGGTGAGGGGCAGAGGGAGGGAAGAGTGAGGGGCAGAGGGCAGGGTGAGGGGCAGAGGGAGAGGGGCAGAGGGGGAGTGGCAGAGGGAGGGAAGAGTGAGGGGCAGAGGGAAGGATGAGGGGCAGAGGGAGAGAGAAGGGTGAGGGGAGGAAATACAGAATGTACAGTGCAGAAGGAAGCCATTCGACCCATCTAGTCTGCACCGGCCCTTGGAAACAGCACTCTATCCAAGCCCACACCCTATACCCGTAACCCCACCCAACGTCTTGGACATTAAGGGCCAATTTATCATGGCCAATCTACCTACCTGCACATCTTTGTACTGTGGGAGGAAACCGGAGCACCCGGAGGAAACCTGCACAGACACGGGGAGAATGGTGAATGAAGAGGTAGGTTCCAGAAACATATGCACAGACAATATACATTTAGGGCAGCACGGTAGCATGGTGGTTAGCATAAATGCTTCACAGCTCCAGGGTCCCAGGTTCGATTCCCGGCTGGGTCACTGTCTGTGTGGAGTCTGCACGTCCTCCCCGTGTGTGCGTGGGTTTCCTCCGGGTGCTCCAGTTTCCTCCCACAGTCCAAAGATGTGCGGGTTAGGTGGATTGGCCATGCTAAATTGCCCGTAGTGTCCTAAAAAGTAAGGTTAAGGGGGGGGTTGTTGGGTTACGGGTATAGGGTGGATACGTGGGTTTGAGTAGGGTGATCATTGCTCGGCACAACATCGAGGGCCGAAGGGCCTGTTCTGTGCTGTACTGTTCTATGTTCTACATAGAGAATGTGCAAACTTCACAGGGACAGTGACCCAGAGCCGGGATTGAACCCGGGTCCTCAGTGCCGTGAGGCAGCAGTGCTAACCACTGTGTCACACTGCCACCCTCTAAGTGCGAAATCTAACTGATTTTTGGAAACATACAATGTTTGGCCTCAACTCCTTCCTGTGGTAACGAATTCCACAGCCGACCACTCTCTGGGTGAAGATATTTCTCTTCATCTCTATCTTCAATGTTCTACCCCGTATCCTCAGACTGTGAACCCTGCTTCTGGGCACACCCACCATCGGGAACATCCTTCCTGAATCTACCCTGTCCCCATCGGGAACATCCTTCCTGCATCTACCCTGTCCCCATCGGGAACACCTTTCCAGCATCTACCCTGTCCCCATCGGGAACATCCTTCCTGCATCTACCCTGTCCCCATCGGGAACATCCTTCCTGCATCTACCCTGTCCCCATCGGGAACATCCTTCCTGCATCTACCCTGTCCCCATCGGGAACATCCTTCCTGCATTAACCCTGTCCCCATCGGGAACGTCCTTCCTGCATCTATCCTGTCCCCATCGGGAACATCCTTCCTGAATCTACCCTGTCCCCATCGGGAACATCCTTCCTGCATCTACCCTGTCCCCATCGGGAACATCCTTCCTGCATCTACCCTGTCCCCATCGGGAACATCCTTCCTGCATCTACCCTGTCCCCATCGGGAACATCCTTCCTGCATCTACCCTGTCCCCATCGGGAACATCCTTCCTGCATCTACCCTGTCCCCATCGGGAACATCCTTCCTGCATCTACCCTGTCCCCATCGGGAACATCCTTCCTGCATCTACCCTGTCCCCATCGGGAACATCCTTCCTGCATCTACCCTGTCCCCATCGGGAACATCCTTCCTGCATCTACCCTGTCCCCATCGGGAACATCCTTCCTGCATCTACCCTGTCCCCATCGGGAACATCCTTCCTGCATCTACCCTGTCCCCATCGGGAACATCCTTCCTGCATCTACCCTGTCCCCATCGGGAACATCCTTCCTGCATCTACCCTGTCCCCATCGGGAACATCCTTCCTGCATCTACCCTGTCCCCATCGGGAACATCCTTCCTGCATCTACCCTGTCCCCATCGGGAACATCCTTCCTGCATCTACCCTGTCCCCATCGGGAACATCCTTCCTGCATCTACCCTGTCCCCATCGGGAACATCCTTCCTGCATCTCCCCTGTCCCCATCGGGAACATCCTTCCTGCATCTACCCTGTCCCCATCGGGAACATCCTTCCTGCATCTACCCTGTCCCCATCGGGAACATCCTTCCTGCATCTACCCTGTCCCCATCGGGAACATCCTTCCTGCATCTACCCTGTCCCCATCGGGAACATCCTTCCTGCATCTACCCTGTCCCCATCGGGAACATCCTTCCTGCATCTACCCTGTCCCCATCGGGAACATCCTTCCTGCATCTACCCTGTCCCCATCGGGAACATCCTTCCTGCATCTACCCTGTCCCCATCGGGAACATCCTTCCTGCATCTACCCTGTCCCCATCGGGAACATCCTTCCTGCATCTACCCTGTCCCCATCGGGAACATCCTTCCTGCATCTACCCTGTCCCCATCGGGAACATCCTTCCTGCATCTACCCTGTTCCCATCGGGAACATCCTTCCTGCATCTACCCTGTCCCCATCGGGAACATCCTTCCTGCATCTACCCTGTCCCCATCGGGAACATCCTTCCTGCATCTACCCTGTCCCCATCGGGAACATCCTTCCTGCATCTACCCTGTCCCCATCGGGAACATCCTTCCTGCATCTACCCTGTCCCCATCGGGAACATCCTTCCTGCATCTACCCTGTCCCCATCGGGAACATCCTTCCTGCATCTACCCTGTCCCCATCGGGAACATCCTTCCTGCATCTACCCTGTCCCCATCGGGAACATTCTTCCTGCATCTACCCTGTCCCCATCGGGAACATCCTTCCTGCATCTACCCTGTCCCCATCGGGAAAATCCTTCCTGCACCTACCCTGTCCCCATCGGGAACATCCTTCCTGCATCTACCCTGTCCCCTTCGGGAACATCCTTCCTGCATCTACCCTGTCCCCATCGGGAACATCCTTCCTGCATCTACCCTGTCCAGTCCTGTTAGAATTTTATAGGTTTCTATGAGATCCCTCCTCATTCTTCTGAACTCCAGCGAATATAATCCCAACCTCTTCACATTCCACTCCCTGCCCGGGCAATCCCAGCATGCCTGCTGGCCATTCCATCACACGGATCCCCAGACTTCAGGGGAGGAGGGGCTGGTGATGGGTTCTGGGGGGGGGGACCCCTTGGGGGTGGAAACGGTGATGGGTCACTTACATGGTGCCCTGATATCTCTGGCCCAGTGCCCTGCCACCTTCATGGACGACATAGTAGCACAGTGGTTAGCACCATTGCTTCACAGCGCCAGGGTCCCAGGTGTGATTCCCCGCTGGCTCACTCTCTTTGCAGAGTCTGCACGTTCTCCCCGTGTCTGCGTGGGTTTCCTCCGGGTGCTCCGGTTTCCTCCCACAGTCCAAAGATGTGCGGGTTCGGTGGCTTGGCCATGATAAATTGCCCTGTGTCCAAAATTGCCCTACGTGTTGAGTGGGGTTACTGGGTTACGGGGATAGTGTAGGGGTGTGGACTTAAGTAGGTTGCTCTTCCCAAGGGCCAGTGCAGACTCGATGGGCCAAATGGCCTCCTTCTGCACTGTAAATCCGATGAAAGTTACGGTGAAAGTCTACCAGGGCGTACCTCCGACTGTCCTGGGCGCCCTGGTCCGCACCGTCCTCCAACACCCGCATCCCACATCACCGGCCCTCACCTTGTGAGCAGCACCCCCATCCCTCGCCAGCATCCCCCCCCCCTCCCCCACCACACTCTCTGCATCAGCCTAGCCCATCCCTCACACTCTTCGAATAGAGAACCGAGGCAGTTTGGATGTCAGTGAGCGGGTGTTTATAGGTGACAGTACTTTTAACAATGTTTGTGCTCTCGCCCTTGACGCTATCTCATGTGCTGCACCCCTGTCAACTTAACTAGTGTCTACCTTTCTAATCTTACACGGCCCAATGCTCGGTCTGGGTGGGCCTGTTGCAGCAGATGTGGAGTCGGCCTGCTGTATCTTCTACCCTGTGGCCCTTTGGTGGCCGTCCTCGACAGCAACTGGGCCTGGATGGGTCCAGCCGATTTCTGGGTGTCACAGGAGGTGTGATGCCACCTTGTTCTGCCCTCTGCCCATCGGATGCGCCAAGGCCGGGCGGGGGGGGGGGGGGGGGGGGGGGGGGGGAGTCATAGATGCTGCGGTGTTCCAGAACATCCCCTACCAGAGGCACATGGACCAGCCCCATCGCCTCCTCCTCCCTCGAGGTGCCCGATCGCCCCCGGGCTACCCTTTGGGATGGGGCACGGCTGGAGCAAGTTCCAGAGGCTCCGCCATCACCTGGCACTGCCAGTCCTGGAGGCCCATCCTCATCTCAATCAGGTCTCAATGCTGGCGACCATGGAGCACAGGGACTGTGTCACGTCTCTCTGGGACTGTGCTATGTCACTCGGTGACCGTGCCAGGTCCCTCCCTGACTGGCTCAGGTCAGCCAATGTCAGGCCAGTGCTCTCGATGCCTGCAGCCATGGCCATTGTGACTGGGCCCAGTTCTGGGGCACTGCAGCAATGTCCATGTGTCCCTGGTCCATGGCTGCCCTGTCCAGTGCCTCAGCCATCGCCTGTACACGGTACCGCAGGCCTTGGACATCATGACCCATGGCCGTGACCCTCACACCCAAGGACTCCACCTCAGTCACCACCCATGTGGTGTTGGCCTGGGTGCCACGCATTGTCAGCACTGCCTCCTGCTCCTGCAGGCGGTTGGACACCTCCAACTGCACTTGTAGGTGCTGGATGGTTCCTGGCACTCCCTCACGTAGTCACTGGCTCTGCGCATCTCCAACATTGATGGGACAGGAAACGCTGTCTAGCCGTCCGCCTGGTGGGGTCTGTCTGCATTCGGTGGGGAGGGGGGAGGAACGGGGAGGGGGGGGGGGGGGTGAGGGCGGTGGTGCTGGGTGTGGGGTTGGGGGTGTGTGGAATGATGATGATGATGCCAGGGGCTGGAAGCGGGTTATTCACCAGGCCGCCCTGAGGAGGTCGTGCAGCTTCTTCTGGCCCTGCTGTCGGTTCCTCACGGTGGGGCCCACGGCGCTCACGGCCTCTGCCCAGGCCCGGTTGACGTCGGTGGGTGACAGCCTCCTTCCCACCCCAGGGGGGTACATGGTGTCCCACCTCTCCTCCGTGGCATCCAGCAAAAGCTCGAGCTGTGTTCCTGAATCTCGGGGCACTAGTGCCATGTGGGGCGAGAGCTGGCACATTGGCATGTCGTGAATGGTTCCGGCAGTCACACCCTCATCAGCACCGGGGAACACTCCCCATTCAGTCCTGGCGTCTACACTTAGCCTCTCAGAGAATTCTGCCCTTCGACTTGAGTGTGTAAATTGGGGAATTGTGGGTCCCTGTGACATCACACTGGGGGGTATGATGCTCTTGTGACAGAGTTCCGTGATGTCACGGTATCCGCCATGTTTGCTTACATCATCCCGCATCACCCGTTTCCATAGCTCCCCACTTTAACCCGCTGTTGACAGAATGTTTACCATTGATTTGGGCTTCTACCTGCCAACTGCTCATATGGAAAACGATATCAGAGCGTCAACACAGTGAGAGCCATGATCGTCACAACGTGGATCATTTATTGCTGGGCTAATGAGAGAATATACAGAGGGGTTCACTCCATTTTCATCACAACCAGAATCACTGAAGTGGAAAAGACAAAGAGTCAAGAACTTGTCCAAGGTGGAGATTGGGCAGAAAGTGACAGCGATGAAAAGGCCTCAGTCGCCGTCGTGTCTGCCCAATCATCTCCAGAACGCTGGGAGATGGAAGTTGGAAGTGAAGAGTCAGAGGGTGAAGATGAAGAGGACCTGAGTCTCCACTATCTGCTGTGGGATGTGAAAAGTCAGCAACTGTGGAGGAGGGCCATCCTGATATCGATGGTGCAGAACGGCCAGCAGGATCTTGGAGTTTCACAGGGAGAGGAGATCAGCGAAGGAGTGAGAGGTCCCAAGATGCTGGAGTGGGTAAAGAGAGCAGCTGAACCACTGGTGGAATCCCCTACTCCAGCTGCCTATCTGGATGATGTTGAGGACCCGATTGAACAGCAGGAAGTTAGCCTGAGCGCCAGCTGCAGCCAGACAGACACATCTGCCGGTGAGCCCTCCTCTGCTGCCTCAGACCAACACGCAGAGGGACTGGGAGACCAAGATTCCCTGCTTAGCACCAGTGAGGAACCCAAAATGGACACTACCCTTGATGGTGCCAATGGAAGTTTCCAAGATGAAGAAGGCGTAGACATCACGAAGCTGGACTCCTTGTCAGACACGGGGAGTATGGATGACACTGGACTTATCTGCTTACCCTTCCCGAGCAGCAGTGGTGAGAGAGAACTCAGACCAGCAGCCACTCTCTCCACTCCCAGACTGAAGCATTCGGTTGAGAGAATGCAGTCTTGGTTTGCTGAGAGGAAACGACAGCAGACAGGACAAGGCTTCTCAGTCGCCATGAGTGCCCTGGAACGCTCGGCCGCCCGCCTCAGAGCTTGGAAGGAAGAAGTGGAAGCCAAGGTCCACAGGCGGTTACGAAGAGGACCAATGGATTGAACAGATGGACAGGCCGAGGCGGGAAAGGCGGAAGGTCCAATAGAGGGAAGTAGTGGAATTGTCTGACTCTTGGGCTTGGTTCAGATTGCGACACCGAGCAGAACTTGGGTGCGTGAGGGTGTGGGGGGTCCAGTGGGGGTGGTGTGGGATGATATGGGGGTGGTGTGGAGGTGGTGTGTGGTGGTGGGGGTGGTGTGGTCGTGTGTGTGGGGGTGATGGGGATGGTGTTTGGGAGTGGGGGTGGTGTGTGTGTGGGGTGGGGGAGGTGGTGTGGGGCGGGTGGGATGATGTGGTGATGGCGTCCAGTGGGGGATGGTGTGGGGGTGGTGTCATGGTGGTGGGATGGGGTGGTGTGTGGGGGGTGGGTGGTGTAGTGTTTGGGGGGGGGGGGCTGGGAATGGGTGGGGTGGTTACACATGTGCCACAGGGACAACGCCACACAGCGGGGGCTCACTTGGTTCACTGATGAGAACCCCACCTCAGTGACTGCCCGCCCAGGTCCCATGCCCGACCAGGTCCTGCGCCGGCCATTCTGTGATTGGGGGGAGGGAAGGGGTCTGCAGGCCCAGCGGACCCCTCCAGTCTCCTCTCTCTCCCTGCGGTTGTGCGCTGCCTTCTCCTGTGGGGGTGGGGGAAGTGTTGGGCCAGGGGGAAGAGACAGAAAATGCAGAGTGTTGGGGGTATTATTATTTGAATGGGTGTAAATTGAGAGAGGTGGATACTCAGTGAGACCGAGGCGTCCCCGTGCATCATAGAACATAGAACATAGAACATAGAACGATACAGCGCAGTACAGGCCCTTCGGCCCTCGATGTTGCACCGACATGGAAAAAAAATCTAAAGGCCATCTAACCTACACTATGCCCTTATCATCCATATGCTTATCCAATAAATTTTTAAATGCCCTCAATGTTGGCGAGTTCACTACTGTTGCAGGTAGGGCATTCCACGGCCTCACCACTCTTTGCGTAAAAAACCCACCTCTGACCTCTGTCCTATATCTATTACCCCTCAATTTAAGGCTATGTCCCCTCGTGCTAGCCACCTCCATCCGCGGGAGAAGGCTCTCGCTGTCCACCCTATCTAACCCTCTGATCATTTTGTATGCCTCTATTAAGTCACCTCTTAACCTTCTTCTCTCTAATGAAAACAACCTCAAGTCCATCAGCCTTTCCTCATAAGATTTTCCCTCCATACCAGGCAACATCCTGGTAAATCTCCTCTGCACCCGTTCCAAAGCTTCCACGTCCTTCCTATAATGAGGCGACCAGAACTGTACGCAATACTCCAAATGCGGCCGTACTAGAGTTTTGTACAACTGCAACATGACCTCATGGCTCCGGAACTCAATCCCTCTACCAATAAAAGCCAACACACCATAGGCCTTCTTCACAACCCTATCAACCTGGGTGGCAACTTTCAGGGATCTATGTACATGGACACCGAGATCCCTCTGCTCATCCACACTGCCAAGAATTTTACCATTAGCCAAATATTCCACATTTCTGTTATTCTTTCCAAAGTGAATCACCTCACACTTCTCCACATTAAACTCCATTTGCCACCTCTCAGCCCAGCTCTGCAGCTTATCTATGTCCCTCTGTAACCTGCAACATCCTTCCGCACTGTCTACAACTCCACCGACTTTAGTGTCGTCTGCAAATTTACTCACCCATCCTTCTGCGCCCTCCTCTAGGTCATTTATAAAAATGACAAACAGCAACGGCCCCAGAACAGATCCTTGTGGTACGCCACTCGTAACTGAACTCCATTCTGAACATTTCCCATCAACTACCACTCTCTGTCTTCTTTCAACTAGCCAATTTCTGATCCACATCTCTAAATCACCCTCAATCCCCAGCCTTCGTATTTTTTGCAATAGCCGACCGTGGGGAACCTTATCAAACGCTTTACTGAAATCCATATACACCACATCAACTGCTCTACCCTCGTCTACCTGTTCAGTCACCTTCTCAAAGAACTCGATAAGGTTTGTGAGGCATGACCTACCCTTCACAAAACCATGCTGACTGTCCCTAATCATATTATTCCTATCTAGATGATTATAAATCGTATCTTTTATAATCCTCTCCAAGACTTTACCCACCACAGACGTTAGGCTCACCGGCCTATAGTTACCGGGGTTATCTCTACTCCCCTTCTTGAACAAAGGGACCACATTTGCTATCCTCCAGTCCTCTGGCACTATTCCTGTAGCCAATGATGACCTAAAAATCAAAGCCAAAGGCTCAGCAATCTCTTCCCTGGCTTCCCAGAGAATCCTAGGATAAATCCCATCCGGCCCCGGGGACTTATCTATTTTCACCTTGTCCAGAATTGCCAACACTTCTTCCCTACGCACCTCAATGCCATCTATTCTAATAGCCTGGGTCTCAGCATTCTCCTCCACAATATTATCTTTTTCTTGAGTGAATACTGACGAAAAGTATTAATTTAGTATCTCGCTTATCTCCTCAGCCTCCACACACAACTTCCCACCACTGTCCTTGACTGGCCCTACTCTTACCCTAGTCATTCTTTTATTCCTGACATACCTATAGAAAGCTTTTGGGTTTTCCTTGATCCTACCTGCCAAAGACTTCTCATGTCCCCTCCTTGCTCGTCTCAGCTCTCTCTTTAGATCCTTCCTCGCTTCCTTGTAACTATCAAGCGCCCCAACTGAAACTTCATGCCTCATCTTCACATAGGCCTCCTTCTTCCTCTTAACAAGAGATTCCACTTCTTTGGTAAACCACGGTTCCCTCGCTCGACCCCTTCCTCCCTGCCTGACTGGTACGTACTTATCAAGAACATGCAATAGCTGTTCCTTGAACAAGCTCCACATATCCAGTGTGCCCAACCCTTGCAGCCTACTTCTCCAACCAACACATCCTAAGTCATGTCTAATGGCATCATAATTGCCCTTCCCCCAGCTATAACTCTTGCCCTGCGGGGTATACTTATCCCTTTCCATCACTAACGTAAAGGTCACCGAATTGTGGTCACTGTTTCCAAAGTGCTCACCTACCTCCAGATCTAACACCTGGCCTGGTTCATTACCCAAAACCAAATCCAATGTGGCCTCGCCTCTTGTTGGCCTGTCAACATATTGTGTCAGGAAACCCTCCTGCACACATTGTACAAAGAATGACCCATCTAATGTACTCGAACTATATCTTTTCCAGTCAATATTTGGAAAGTTAAAGTCTCCCATAACAACTACCCTGTTACTTTCGCTCTTTTCCAGAATCATCTTCGCCATCCTTTCCTCTACATCCCTAGAACTATTAGGTGGCCTATAGAAAACTCCCAACAGGGTGACCTCTCCTTTCCTGTTTCTAACCTCAGCCCATACTACCTCGGAAGAAGAGTCCCCATCTAGCATCCTTTCCGCCACCGTAATACTGTCCTTGACTAGCAGCGCCACACCTCCCCCTCTTTTGCCCCCTTCTCTGAGCTTACTAAAACACCTAAACCCCGGAACCTGCAACAACCATTCCTGTCCCTGCTCTATCCATGTCTCTGTAATGGCCACAACATCGAAGTCCCAGGTACCAATCCATGCTGCCAGTTCCCCAACCTTATTTCGTATACTCCTGGCATTGAAGTAGACACACTTCAAACCACCTACCTGAACACTGGCACCCTCCTGCGAAGTCAAATCTGTGCTCCTGACCTCTATACTCTCAATCTCCCGTACCCCAAAACTACAATCCAGGTTCCCATGCCCCTGCTGAATTAGTTTAAACCCCCCCAAAGTTGCTGAAAGTTAGCGTGCAGGTAGAGCAGGCAGTAAAGAAGGTCAATGGTATGTTTTTATTTATTGTACAGTATATAAAATAGATTTTTGTCCTGTGTTATTTTATTTACAAATTGCTGCCGTCTAGTTTGTTTGCTCTCTCCCCCCCCCCCCCCCCCCCCATGTTGTCCTTGTCTGTCCGTCTCAGACGCTCTGCCTCCCCCCGGGATCTGCGTCTCTGGTGCTCACCTTGTCTTTTGTTTTTTTCCCTCTCTAATCCTTCCAGTTCTCCCTCGACTGGCTGTTGTTGGGATGAAGATTCGTACGGACCTGAACAGGAAGAGGAACCCCGGCAGCACGTTCATTTTGATTGTCTGCACTCTCCCCACCAGGGAGAATGGGAGTCAGCCCCACCTCTGTCCGTCCTTTTTGACTTCCTACACCAGGCGGGTCAGGTTCCACTTGTGGATCTGTGTCCAGTCTCTGGCTATCTGGATCCCCAGGTATAGGAATCTGTTCTGGTCTATTTCAAACAGGAGTCCCTCCAGCTCTGCCCCTCCCCCATTTGGGTTCTCTGGGAATGCCTCACTTTTCCCAGGTTGAGTTTGAAACCTGAGAACATTCCGAACTCTATTCGGATCTGTATGATTGCTTTCAGTGCTTCCTGTGGCTTTGAGCCGTACAGGAGCAGGTCATCTGCACAGAGTGAGACGCATGCTCCCTGTCTCCTCTTTCAATTTCCCTCCAGCTTTTTGCTTCCCGCAGGGCTATCGCCAGGGGCAGTTGGCATCCCTGCCTTGTGCATCTCTATTGCTGGAAGTATTCAGAGCTGGTGGTGTTGGTTCGAACGCTCACCTTGGGAGCGTTGTACAGGAGCCTCGCCCAGGTGTCGAATCCTGCTCCTAGCCCAAACTGTTCCAGTACCTTGAGGAGGCATTTCCATTCGACTGTATCGAAGGCCTTTTCTATGTCTGGAGACGATCACCTCTGGTGTTCTCTCCCCGGGGGGGGGGGGGGGGGGGGGGGGGCGGGCTCATTATTACGTTCAACAGGCACCTGATGCTCGCGCTGAGTTGCCTACTCTTGACAAAGCCCGTTTGGTCTTCAGCATCCACCTTGGTACACAGTTCTCCAGCCTTTTAACCAGGATCGTTGCGAGTATTTTCGCATCCACATTTAGCAGTGAAATGGGTCTCAATGCTCCACGTTCCGTCAGGTCTTTGTCTTTTTTGGGTATCAGTGAGATTGTGGCATGCGCTAGCGTGGGGGACAGAGTGCCCCTTGCCATGTCCTTTGGATATGGGGCCAGGTCCGGTGCAAATTTTGTATAGAAGCCCACCGGGAACCCGTCCATTTCCGGTGCCTTCCCAGCCGGCATGGAGCTGAATATCCCCATGATTTCTCCGAGATCTATTGGTGCTTCCAGCTCCCCCCTTCTGTCCTCCCACAACTGGTCGTTCCAGTCTGTCGAGGAACTGTTACATCCCCACACCCCCGTCGGGGGCTCAGTGGTGTACAGTCCCCGCTAGAAGGTCTCAAATGCTTGAGACCTTTTGGTTCTGTTCCCAGTCTGCCTCTGCCGTCCTGTACCTGTGCTATTTCCCTCGTGGCTGCCTGCTTTCTCAGCTGGGGAGCCAGCAGCTGGGCAGCATTTTCTCCCTGTTCGCAAACTGTCCCATGTCTGGTGGAGTTGGTACACTGCTTTCCTGGTGGATGATGTGGAGATGCCGGCATTGGACTGGGGTGAGCACAGTAAGAGGTCTTACAACACCAGGTTAAAGTCCAACAGGTTTGTTTCAAATCACTAGCTTTCGGAGCACTGCTCCTTCCTCAGGTGAATGAAGAGGTAGCTTCCAGAAACACACATATAGACAAAGTCAAAGATGCAAGACGATACTTTGAATGTGAGCATTTGAGTCTTCACAGTCCATCGGTGCGACTGGAGAGAGGGGTAACCCCAGGTTAAAGAGATGTGAATTTTCTCAAGCCAGGACAGTTGGTAGGATTTCACAAGCTCAGGCCAGATGGTGGGGGTGATTGTAATGTGACATGAATCCAAGGTCCTGGTTGAGGATGTACCCATGTGTGCAGAACTCGACTATCAGTTTCTGCTCGGCGATTCTGCGTTGTTGTGCGTCCTGAAGGCTGCCTTGGAGAACGCTTACCCGAAGATTAGAGGCTGAATGCCCTTCACAGGCTGAAGGGATCAGTGTCCAGGGGCCTGTCGGGAAGGTAAGTTTAACTTTAAAAACTTACCTTACAGGAGAAGCGGCCTCCAGATTTTCGGCGGGAGCAGTGTCCAGGGACCTGTCGGGAAGGTAAGTTTACCTTTTCAAAAACTTACCTTTAGAGCTGCAGGAAGTGGGGATTCCTGGAAGATTTGTTAGTACCTGTATATAAGTTGGGCGGTTGCTAAACCCGAGACACTACTCTTGTAGTGTCCCCCACTCTTCCACCTCCTTTAACCTAAGGGGTTGAGTGAATATCAGGTAAGCTCTTCCTTTCTTTTTCTTTTTTTATCTAGAGGGGATGGCTGGGAAGGCAGTACAATGCTCCTCCTGCAGAGTGTTTGAGGTGAGGGACGGCGTCAGTGTCCCTGCTGATTTCATCTGTGGGAAGTGCAGCCAACTCCAGCTCCTCAGAAACCGTGTTAGGGAACTGGAGCTGGATGAACTTCGGATCATTCGGGAGGCAGAGGTGGTCATAGATAGAAGCTTCAGGGATGTAGTTACTCCGAAGAATGAAGATAGATGGGTGACGGTGGGAGGGGCTGGGAAGAAGCTGTCAGTACAGGGATCCCCTGTGGTCGTTCCCCTTAGTAACAAGTATACCGCTTTGGATACTGTTGGGGGGGACGACTTACCAGGGGTCAGCCATGGGGTACAGGTCTCTGGCACAGAGTCTGTCCCTGTTGCTCAGAAGGGAACGGGGGAGAGGAGTAGAGCATTAGTCATTGGAGACTCCATAGTTAGGGGGCTAGATAGGAGAATCTGTGGGAATGAGAGAGACTCACCGTTGGTGTGTTGCCTCCCAGGTGGCAGGGTCCGCGATGTCTCAGATCGTGTTTTCGGGATCCTTAAGGGGGAGGGGGAGCAGCCCCAAGTCATGGTCCACATAGGTACCAACGACATAGGTAGGAAAAGGGATAGAGATGTAAGGCAGGAATTGAGGGAGCTAGGGTGGAAACTTAGATCTAGGACAGAGTTAATATCTCTGGGTTGTTAGCCATGCCACGTGCTAGCGATACGGGGAATAGGGAGAGAGCAGTTGAACACGTGGCTGCAGGGATGGTGCAGGAGGGTAGCACGGTAGCATTGTGGATAGCACAATGGCTTCACAGCTCCAGGGTCCCAGGTTCGATCCCCAGCTTGGGTCACTGTCTGTGCGGAGTCTGCACATCCTCCCCGTGTGTGCGTGGATTTCCTCCGGGTGCTCCGGTTTCCTCCCACAGTCCAAAGATGTGCAGGTTAGGTGGATTGGCCATGATAAATTGCCCTTAGTGTCCAAAATTGCCCTTAGTGTTGGGTGGGGTTACTGGGTTATTGGGATAGGGGGAGGTGTTGACCTTGGGTAGTGTGCTCTTTCCAAGAACTGGTGCAGACTCGATGGGCCGAATGGCCTCCTTCTGCACTGTAAATTATATGGTAAGGAGGGAGGGTTTCAGATACCTGGATAATTGGGACTCATTCTGAGGAAGGTCCTCTACAAACGGGATGGTCTACACCTGGACCAGAGGGGTACCAATATCCTGGGGGAAAATTTGCTACTGCTCTTCGGGAGGGTTTAAACTAGTTCAGCAGGGGATTGGGAACCTGAATTGTAGCTCCAGTATACAGGAGGTTGAGAGCAGCGAGGTCATGAGTAAGGTTTCAAAGTTCCAGGAGTGTACCAGCAGGCTGGAAGGTGGTTTAAAGTGTGTCTACTTCAATGCCAGGAGCATCCGGAATAAGGTGGGTGGACTTGCAGCATGGGTTAGTACCTGGGACATCGATATTGTGGCCATTTCGGAGACATGGATAGAGCAGGGACAGGAATGGTTGTTGCAGGTGCCGGGGTTTAGATATTTCAGTAAGCTCAGGGAAGGTGGTAAAAGAGGGGGAGAGGTGGCATTGTTAGTCAAGGACAGTATTACGGTGGCAGAAAGGACGTTTGATGAGGACTCGTCTACTGAGGTAGTATGGGCTGAGGTTAGAAACAGGAAAGGAGGTCACCCTGTTAGGGGTTTTCTATAGGCCTCCGAAAAGATGTAGAGGAAAGGATTGCAAAGATGATTCTGGATAGGAGCGAAAGTAACAGGGTAGTTGTTATGGGAGATTTTAACTTTCCAAATATTGACTGGAAACACTATAGTTCGAGTACTTTAGATGGGTCCGTTTTTGTCCAATGTGTGCAGGAGGGTTTCCTGACACAGTATGTAGATAGGCCAACGAGAGGCAAGGCCGTATTGGATTTGGTACTGGGTAATGAGCCAGGACAGGTGTTAGATTTGGAGGTAGGTGAGCACTTTGGTGATAGTGACCACAATTCAATTACGTTTACATTAGTGATGGAAAGGGATAGGTATATACCGTTGGGCAAGAGTTATATCTGGGGGAAAGGCAATTATGATGCGATGAAGCAAGACTTAGGATGCATCGGATGGGGAGGGAAATTTCAGGGGATGGGCACAATGGAAATGTGGAGCTTGTTCAAGGAACAGCGACTGCGTGTCCTTGATAAGTATGTACCTGTCAGGCAGGGAGGAAGTGGTCGAGCGAGGGAACCGTGGTTTACTAAAGTAGTTGAAACACTTGTCAAGCGAAAGAAGGAGGCTTATGTAAAGATGAGACGTGAAGGTTCAGTTAGGGCGCTCGAGAGTTACAAGTTAGCTAGGAAGGACCTAAAGAGAGAACTAAGAAGAGCCAGGCGAGGACATGAGAAGTCTTTGGCAGGTAGGGTCAAGGATAACCCTAAAGTTTTCTATAGATATGATGGAATAAAAGAATGACTAGGGTAAGAGTAGGGCCAGTCAAGGATAGTGGTGGGAAGTTGCGCGTGGAGTCCGAGGAGATAGCAGAGGTGTGAAATGAATATTTGACCCCCCCGGTCCTGCGGGATCAGCAATACTTACCTGGTGGACGCGCCGGGGTTTCCCTTTGTTAGGGGGCCGTCCAAAATGGCCATCGTTGCCGTTCTTACCATGAGGTCGGGCCCGTGCATTCCGGGGTCTCCCTTTGTTTAGGGACCCTCCAAAGTGGCTGCTTGCGGCGCCATCTTGATTCCTCGGCTTGCTCCACCCCTACTGAGGCCTGTGCCTTTCTCGCTGCCAACCCTTTCCTAGATTTCTGCCCCTTTTCTGTTCTGAGTGCCCCCCCCCCCCCACATTCCTCCTTCCTCGCCGTCCCCACCCTCCCTGTAATCACCCCCTTTCTGACCCCCCCCCCCCCCCCCCCTCCCCCGGTCAGACGCTCCCTCTTCCCTGAGAGGTGCACGATGGCCCCCTTTACTGCTGGTCATCCAGTGCTAGCCCTCTCTGCTAGTACAGTGGCTCCCTTCCCTGTGCTGGTCTCACCCTGTCTCTGTTCTATCTGCCCGTCTCCTTTCCCTTCCTTGCCCCCTGACCTGTTTCCCTGCTCCCCTCTCTGTCTTCCTACTTGAGTCCGAGAACGAGGCAGCAGTCCCACCCAAACTCAGAGTTTGTAACTCGGTCCTGTTTCGTCCTCTGTTTTCCGTCTTTTTCCCCTCTGTCCTCACCGTTGCTGCGTCTGTTCCTTCTCCAGATTGTTGGTTTTCACAAACTCCTCGGCCTTCGCCAGGGTGCCAAAGTAGATTTCTTTCCCTTTGTACGTTTCCCAGAGTCTGGCCGGGAACAAAGTGCCGAACCTCACCCCGTTCTTGTAGAGCGCCGATTTCGCCCTATTAAATTCAGCCCTTCTTTTGCCACAGGGACATCCTGCCCAAAGGAAACCCCCACCCACACACACAGACACCCCCGACACAAACCCTGCTGCAGAATATTAACCCCTGCCTGGAAGTTAGAGAGCAGTGCAGACTGGGGAAGTGGAAGCATTCTAGCTGTATCGGGACAAGGGGGTGGGGCTTGGATGGCCTCTACCATCGTGGCCCTGGTGTGGTGGATATCGCGGTGGGTCAGCGGGGGCACCGGTTGCCACCGTGTAGATTGTAGAGACAAGTGAACCCGGCGCAGTGAGAATCATGGGAGGGCGGAGCACAGGGTGCTGGGCCCGCTGAATAGATGCCAATTGGCCATTAACATAGACATAGAGGGGCAGCACGGTGGCACAGTGGTTAGCATTGCTGCCTACGGCGCTGAGGACCCGGGTTCGAATCCCGGCCCTGGGTCACTGTCTGTGTGGAGTTTGCACATTCTCCCCGTGTCTGCGTGGGTTTCACCCCCACAACCCAAAAGATGTGCAGGTTAGGTGGATTGGCCACGCTAAATTGCCCCTTAATTGGAAAAAATAATTGGGTACTCTAAATTTAAAAAAAAAAAAGAAAAAAAGAAAACATAGACATAGAACAGACAGTGCAGGAGGCCATTCGGCCCATTGAGGCTGCACCGACCCACTTAAGCCCTCACTTCCACCCTAGCCCCGTAACCAGATAACCTCTCCTAATCTTTTTGGACACTCAGGGCAATTTATCATGGCCGATCCACCTAACCTGCACGTCTTTGGACTGTGGGAGGAAACCGGAGCACCCGGAGGAAACCCACGCACACACGGGGAGGACGTGCAGCCTCCACACAGACGGTGACCCAGCGGGGAATCGAACCAGGGACCCTGGCGCTGTGAAGCCACAGTGCTAACCACTTGTGCTACCCTGCCGCCCATTATGACACATATGCATTTAATTACCAACGGCTTCCGGTGGTGGTGACGTGCTGAACGCGCGCACATCAGGTGGCTCTCCTCCCAATCCGACCCAAAATAGAAACTTTTCCAGGCTTCTTGGCTCAAAAAGCCACCCACAATTCCTTAAAACCCAAAAGGCATTAGCAGAGACGAAGCAGAAGAGAAGAAGATGCCGGCAAACAGGAGTTCAAAGGGCCGGCGAGAAGGCAGAAGCAGCGGTAAGGGGCAGGAGCAGCGAGCAGACAGACCCGTGGACACACGAGGCGAGGCCGAGGCCCCAGAGAACCAACTGAGGGAGCTGCCGGCGAGAGGAGCAGGAACAGGCAGCGACGACACACCGCCCCCCCCCCCCACCAAAGGGAGGGATAGCAGACATTCCTTCAAAAAGAACCGGCTGCCATGAAGGAGGCGGTCAAAATGGAACTCCAGGTGGTGACGGAAGCCCTCTTCCGTCTTCCCTCCCTTCTCCCCTGGTTCTTAGCTACTTGATTATTTATTTGTTTGCTTGTTGGCCACAAACAGGTCCCGGATCAATTGTGTGAATGGCTCCCACGTTCTGTGGAAGCCGTCATCTGATCCTCGGATGGCGAATTTGATTTTCTCTATTTGGAGAGATTCCGATCGGTCGGACGGCCAGTCTGCAACTTTGGGTGGTGCTGCTGACCGCCAACTGAGCAGGATTCTACGGCGGGCGATCAGGGAGGCAAAGGCAAGGGCGTCCGCCCTCCTCCCCAGAAGAGATCTGGCTGGTCTGATACCCCGAAGACCGCCACTTTCGGACACGGCTCCACCCTCACCCCCACCACTTTGGACATTGCCTCGAAGAAGGCTGTCCAGTACCCAGCAAGTCTGGGACAAGACCAGAACATGTGGGCGTGGTTGGCCGGGCCTCCTTGGCACCGTTCACATCTATTCTCCATCTCCGGGAAGAACATGCTCATTCGGGTTCTGGTCAAGTGGGCTCTATGCACCACTTTGAGTTGCGTTAGGTTGAGTCTTGTGCATGTGGAGGTGTAGTTGACCCTATGTAGTGCTTCACTCAGAAGTCCCCACTCTATTTCGATCCCCAGGTCCTCCTCCCATTTCTTCCTTGTTGCGTCCAGTACAGTGTCGGC
Source organism: Scyliorhinus canicula (assembly GCF_902713615.1). Lineage (NCBI taxonomy): Eukaryota > Metazoa > Chordata > Chondrichthyes > Carcharhiniformes > Scyliorhinidae > Scyliorhinus > Scyliorhinus canicula. The sequence goes on from NC_052151.1 coordinate 201,438,820, forward strand.
CCTCTCTAGCAGGCGTACGTATATGACACTAGTTTCCTTTACGTAGAATGTTTGCATCCAGTAACTCCTCTATTAATGTGTGTCGCGGTGGTTGTGGGTACATCCTTGTCTCCTTCCGGAGGAAGTTTTTAAGCTGCAGGTATGTGAGTTTGTTGCTCTGAGCTAGCTGAAATCTATCAGTCCGTCCAGTGTTGTGACCCTGCCATCATTATATAGGTCCCTGACTGCCAGTGTCACCCCGTCCTATCTGCACTTTTTAAAGGTGGGGTCAGCACTGTGCACTGGTACAAACCTCTGGTTGTTGCAGATGGGGGGCTTTGTCGGACATTTCGGTCAGGCCGAATTGTTGCCGTAATTGGTTCCAGGTCTGGAGGGTGGCTATCACCACTGGGCTGCTGGAGTGTTTTTTGGGTGGGGATGGGAGTGCCGCCGTGGCGAGGGGCTGGAGTGAGGTCCCCATGCAGGAGTCCTCCTCCGTGCTCACCCACTCAGCTTCTGGCTCCTTAATCCACCCTCATACTCGTTTTGCTGTCGCTGCACAGTAGTAGTATTGTAGGTTTGGGAGGGCTAGCCATCCCCTGGACTTTGTTTTCTGTGGGACCTTCTTTGGGATCCTAGCATTATTTCCCCCTCACATACAAACACCATGATTAACTTGTCCAGTGAGTTGAAAAAGGCCTTGGGGATGCAGATCGGGATGGATCTAAGCAGGAAGAGGTACTTGGGCAGCATGTTCATTTTGATCGTCTCCACTCTCCCCGCCAGGGAGAGTGGGAGTGTGTTCCATCTTTGCAGGTCCATTTTGACTTTCTCTGTCAGACTGGTCAGGTTCCATTTGTGGACCCCTGCCCAGTCGTGAGCGGTTTGGATCCCCGGGGGTCGGAATTTGAATTGGGCTTGTGTAAACGGCAGTCCCCTCAGCACTGTCCCTCCCCCTTGCGGGTTCATCGGGAAGATTTTGCTTTTGCTCATGTTGGGTTTGTCGCCCAAGAAGGCCCCAAACCCTTTCAGGGGCGTGATGATTCTGTCCAAGCTGCTTTGTGTGTCTGAAATGTAGAGGAGCAGGTCATCTGCATAGAGCGAGACTCTGTGCTCTCTGCCTCCTCTTCCGATTCCCCTCTAGTTTTTTGCTGTTGTGAGAGCGATCACTAGTGTTTCAATCGCTAGGTCGAACAACAGTGGGGACAGTGGGCATCGCTGCCTGGTGCCCCTGTGTAGCTGGAAGTACTGGGAGCTGGTGTTCTTTGTCCGTACGCTCGCCATGGGAGCGCTGTATAGGAGACGTGAACCCTGATCCGAGCCTGAACTGCTCCAGTACCTATATGAGGTACTTCAACTCGACCCTGTCGAAAGCCTTTCCTGTGACAGGGAGACGATCACCTCTGGTGTTCTCTCCCCGGATGGGGACATGATCACGTTCAGGAGGCGCCTGATGTTTGGTGTTAGCCTCCCACCATTTACAAAGTCCGCCTGGTCCTCAGCGACCACCCCGCAACCCCCCCTCATCCCACGCCATCACCCAGCTTCACCCCCCCCTCCCCCCACCACACTTCACCCTCACACGACCCTAACACCCCTCCTCACCCCACCCCCTCACGCCTCACCCCCGTCCGTCTGTCTAACCATATATGCTGTCTTGCAGGTCCGGCCATCGATGGTCGCGGCCCAGCCGGCGCCCCCTACCCATGCCAGGGCCGGTGCCCCACAGGGACACAAGCAGCGACGGGGAGGGAAGCCGTAATAACAGCCCGCTGGCTGAGACGAGCTAGGACACCACGACCCAGGATACGGAAACACAGGAGAGAGACACACAGCACACAACAACACAGGGGACAGACACACAGGGGACAGACACACAGCACACAACGACACAGGGGACAGACACACAGGGGACAGACACACAGCACACAACGACACAGGGGACAGACACACAGCACACAACGACACAGGGGACAGACACACAGCACACAACGACACAGGGGACAGACACACAGCACACAACAACACAGGGGACAGACACACAGGCGACAGACACACAGCACACAACGACACAGGGGACAGACATACAGGGGACAGACACACAGCACACAACGACACAGGGGACAGACACACAGGGGACAGACACACAGCACACAACGACACAGGGGACAGACACACAGCACACAACAACACAGGGGACAGACACACAGGCGACAGACACACAGCACACAACGACACAGGGGACAGACATACAGGGGACAGACACACAGCACACAACGACACAGGGGACAGACACACAGGGGACAGGCACACGGCACACAATGACACAGGGGACAAACACACAGCACACAACGACATGGGGGACAAACACACAGCAAACAACGACATGGGGAGAGACACACAGGGGACAGGCACACAGGGGACAGACACACAGCACACAACGACACAGACACACGGGGCACAGACACACAGCACACAACGACACAGGCGACAGACACACGGGGGACAGACACACAGCACACCACGACACAGGGGACAGACACACGGGGGACAGACACACAGCACACAACGACACAGGGGACAGACACACAGGGGACAAACACACAGCAAACAACAACACGGGAGACGAACACACAGGGGACAGACACACAGCACACAACAACACAGGGAACAGTCACACGGGACAGACACACAGCACACAACGACACAGGGAACAGACACACAGCACACAACGACATGGGGACAGACACACAGCACACAACAACACAGGGGACAGACACACAGGGGACAGACACACAGCACACAACGACACAGGGGACAGACACACAGCACACAACAACACAGGGGAAAGACACACAGGGGACAGACACACAGCACACAACAACACAGGGGACAGTCACACAGGGGACAGACACACAGCACACAACGATACAGGGAACAGACACACAGCACACAACGACAAAGGTGACAGACACACAGCACACAACGATACAGGGAACGGACACACAGCACACAACGACACAGGGGACAGACACAGAGCACACATCGACACGGGGACAGACACAAAGGGGACAGACACACAGCACACAACGACTCAGGGGACAGACATACAGGGGACAGACACACAGCACACAACAACACGGGAGACGAACACACAGGGGACAGACACACAGGGGACAGACACACAGCACACAACGACACAGGGGACAGACACACGGGGGACAGACACACAGCACACAACGACACAGGGGACAGACACACAGCACACAACAACACAGGAGACCAACACACAGCACACAACGACACGGGGACAGACACACAGCACACAACGACACAGGTGACAGACACACAGCACACAACGACACAGGGGACAGACACACAGGGGACAGACACACAGCACACAACGACACAGGCGACAGACACACAGGGGACAGACACACAGGGGACAGACACACAGCAAACAACAACACGGGAGACGAACACACAGGGGACAGACACACAGGGGACAGACACACAGCACACAACGACACAGGGAACAGACACACAGCACACAACGACATGGGGACAGACACACAGCACACAACGATACAGGGAACAGACACACAGCACACAACGACACGGGGACAGACACACAGCACACAACAACACAGGGGACAGTCACACAGGGGACAGACACACAGCACACAACAACACAGGGGACAGTCACACAGGGGACAGACACACAGCACACAACGATACAGGGAACAGACACACAGCACACAACGACAAAGGTGACAGACACACAGCACACAACGACGCAGGGAACAGACACACAGCACACAACGACACAGGGGCCAGGCACACAGCACACAAAGACACAGGGGGCAGACACACAGCACACAACGACACAGGGGCCAGGCACACAGCACACAAAGACACAGGGGACAGACACACAGCACACAACGACACACGGGACAGACACACAGCACACAACGACACAGGGGACAGACACACAGGGGACAGACACAAAGGGGACAGATACACAGCACACAACGACACAGGCGACAGACACACAGCACACAACGACACAGGCGACAGACACGAAGGGGACAGACACACAGCACACAACGACACAGGAGACAGACACACGGCACACAACGAGATAGAGGAGAGACACACAGGGGACAGACACACAGGGGACAGACACACAGCACGCAACGATACAGGGGACAGACACACAGGGGGCAGACACACAGCACACAACGACACAGGCGACAGACACACAGCACACAACGACACAGGCGACAGACACGAAGGGGACAGACACACAGCACACAACGCCACAGGAGACAGACACGAAGGGGACAGACACACAGCACACAACGACACAGGGGACAGACTGAAAGGGGACAGACACACAGCACACAACGACACAGGGGACAGACAGAAAGGGGACAGACACACAGCAGACATCGACACAGGGGACAGACACACAGGGAACAGACACATAGGGGACAGACACACAGCACACAACGACACAGCGGACAGACGGCACTCAATGACACAGGGGACAGACACATAGGGGACAGGCACACGGCACACAACGACATAGGGGAGAGACACACAGGGGACAGACACACAGGGGACAGACACCCAGGGGACAGACACACAGCGCAAACGACTCAGGGGACAGACAGACAGGGGACAGACACACAGCACACAACGACACAGGGGACAGACAGAAAGGGGACAGACACACAGCACACAACGGCACAGGGTACAGACACACGGCAGACAACGACACCGGGGACAGACACACAGGGGACAGACACACAGCAGACAACGACACTGGGGACAGACACACAGCACACAACGACACAGGGGGCAGAAACACAGGGTAAAGACACAAAGCACATAACGACACGGGACAGACACACAGGGGACAAACACACAGGGAACAGACCACAGCGAACAGACACACAGCACACAACGACACAGGCGACAGACACGAAGGGGACAGACACACAGCATACAACGACACAGGGGACAGACAGAAAGGGGACAGACACACAGCACATAACGACACAGGGGACAGACACACGGGGGACAGACACACAGCAAACAACACAGGGGACAGACACACAGCACACAACGACACAGGTGACTGACACACAGCACACAACGACACAGGGGACAGACACAGCACACAACGACACAGGGGACAATCACACAGGGGACAGACACACAGCACACAACGACACAGGGGACAATGACACAGGTGACAGACGCACAGCACACAGCAACACAGGAGACAGACACAGGGGACAGACACACAGCACAAAACGACACAGGGGACAATGGCACAGGTGACAGACGCACAGCACACAACAACACAGGAGACAAACACAGGGGACAGACACACATCACACAACGACACAGGCGACAGACACACAAGGGACAGACACACAGCACACAACGACACAGGGGACAATGGCACAGGTGACAGACGCACAGCACACAACAACACAGGAGACAAACACAGGGGACAGACACACATCACACAATGACACAGGCGACAGACACACAAGGGACAGACACACAGCACACAACGACACCGGGGACAGACACACAGGGAACAGACACACAGGGAACAGACACACAGCACACAACGACACAGCGAACAGACGGCACTCAATGACACAGGGGACACGCACATAGGGGACAGGCACACGGCACACAACGACATAGGGGAGAGACACACAGGGGACAGACACACAGGGGACAGACACCCAGGGGACAGACACACAGCGCAAATGACTCAGGGGACAGACACACAGGGGACAGACACACAGCACACAACGACTCAGGGGACAGACACACAGCACACAACTACACAGGCGACAGACACGAAGGGGACAGACACACAGCACACAACGACACAGGGGACAGACAGAAAGGGGACAGACACACAGCACACAACGACACAGGAGACAGACACACAACACACAACGACACAGGGGACAGACACACAGCACACAACGACACAGGGGACAGACACACAGCACACAACGACACAGGGGACAATGACACAGGTGACAGACGCACAGCACACAACGACACCGGCGACAGACACACAAGGGAAAGACACACAGCACACAACGACACAGGGAACAGACACACAGGGGACAGACACACGGCACACAACAACACAGGGGACAGACACACAGCACACAACGACACAGGGGAGACACGGCGGGACAGACACACAGCACACAACGACACAGGGGACAGACACACAGCACACAACGAGATAGAGGAGAGACACACAGGGGACAGATACACAGGGGACAGACACTCAGCACACAACGACACAGGAGACAGACACACGGCACACAACGATACAGGGGACAGACACACAGGGGGCAGACACACAGCACACAACGACACAGGGGACAGACACACAGGGGGCAGACACACAGGGGACAGACATATAGCACTCAATGACACAGGTGACAAATACACAGCTCACAACGACACAGTGGACAGGCACACAGCACACAACGATACAGGGGACAGACACACAGCACAGGGGACAGACAAAACAGCACAGGGGACAGACACATGTGGGACAGACACACGGCACACAATGACACAGGGGACAGACACACAGCTCACAATGACACAGGGGACAGGCACACAAGACCGACACACAGCACAGGGGACAGACCAACAGCACACAACGACACAGGGGACAGACACACAGCACACAAACACACAGGGGACAGACACACAGGGGACAGACACAAAGGGGACAGATACACAGGGGACAGACACTCAGCACACACCGACACAGTGGACAGACACACAGCGCACAACGACACAGGAGACAGACACACGGCACACAACGATACAGGGGACAGACACACAGGGGGCAGACACACAGCACACAACGACACAGGGGACAGACACACAGGGGGCAGACACACAGCACACAACGACACTGGGGACAGACACACAGGGGGCAGACACACAGCACACAACGACACAGGGGCCAGGCACAAAGCACACAAAGACACAGGGGACAGACACACAGCACACAACGACACACGGGACAGACACACAGCACACAACGACACAGGGGACAGACACACAGGGGACAGACACAAAGGGGACAGATACACAGCACACAACGACACAGGAGACAGACACACGGCACACAACGAGATAGAGGAGAGACACACAGGGGACAGACACACAGGGGACAGACACACAGCACACAACGACACAGCGG
>NC_052151.1:201446567-201519537 GCF_902713615.1 Scyliorhinus canicula
CCGAAAACCCCCTCACCCCAGCCCTGAAACCCCCTCACCCCAGCCCGAAACCCCCTCACCCCAGCCCGAAACCCCCTCACCCCAGCCCGAAACCCCCTCACCCCAGCCCGAAACCCCCTCACCCCAGCCCGAAACCCCCTCACCCCAGCCCGAAACCCCCTCACCCCAGCCCGAAACTCCTCGCCCACAGAGAAGCAGGAGTTGGCCATTTCGACCATTGGAACCGCTCCGCTATTCAACACAATCACGGTTGCTTGAACACTTCAATGCTTTTTGCGCACCCTGTCCCCATAACCCTTAACATTATTCTCAATCAGAAATGAATCAATCTCTACCTTAAACTTACTCAGTGACTGAGCTTCCACTGCCCCCTGGGATAGAGAATTCCAAAGATTCACCAGCCTCTGGGTAAGACCATAAGACATGGGAGCAGAATTAGGCCACTCAGCCCATCGAGTCTGCTCCGCCATTCAATCATGGCTGATATTTTTCTCATCCCAATTCTCCTGCCTTCTCCCCATAATCCCTGATCCCCTTATTAATCAAGAACCTATCTATCTCTGTCTTAAAGACACTCAGTGATTTGGCCTCCACAGTCTTCTGCGGCAAAGAGGTCCACAGATTCACCAACTTCTGGCTGATTCCTCATCATCTCAGTTTTAAAGGATCGTCCCTTTACTCTGAGATTCTGTCCTCTGGTTCTAGTTTTTCCTACAAGTGGAAACATCCTCTCCACGTCCACTCTATCCAGGCCTCGCAGTATCCTGTAACTTTCAATAAGATTCCCCCCCTCATCCTTCTAAACTCCAAAGAGCACAGACCCAGAGTCCCCAACCTCAACAACATTTCTCCTCGTGTCCGGCCTTAGTGGCATCTCCCAGATTTTGGAATTGTGTCTCCTGGTTCTTGACTTCCCAACTCAGGGAAACATCTCACCTGCACCGACCCTGTCTATTCCTTTCAGGATTTTGTTGGTTTGAGTGAGATCACCTCATTCTTCCACACGCTAGAGAATACAGACCCAGTTTACCCAATCTCTCTTCATCAGACAGTCCTGCCACCCCCGGAACAAGTCTGGCGAATCTTTGTTACACTCCCTCGATGGCGATAGCACCCTTTCTGGGGTAAGGGGGCCAGAACAGCACAGGTGCTGTCTAACCAGGATTCTATACAATTGAAGCAAGGCCTCACTTCTCCTCTACTCAAATCCTCTTGTGATAAAGGCTAACCTTCCATTGACCTTCCTAACAGCTCGCTGCACCAGTTTGTTAGCCTCTAGTGACTTATGGACAAGGACACCCAGGTCCCTCTGGACATCTACACTTTCTAATTTCTTAGCATTTAGGAATAGTCTGCAGCCCTGTTCCTTCTACCAAAGTGGATTACCTCACATTTTTCGACATTAATAGTAATAATTTTTATTATTGTCACAAGTAGGCTTACATTAACACTGCAATGAAGTTACTGTGAAAATTCCCTAGTCGCCACATTCCGGCGCCCGTTCGTTACACAGAGGGTGAATTCAGAATGTCCAATTCACCTAACAAGCACGTCTTTTGGAACTTGTGGGAGGAAACCGGAGCAGCTGGAGGAAATCCACGCAGGCACAAGGAGAACGTGCAGACTCCACACAGTGACCCAAGCCGGGAATCGAACCTGGGACCCTGGAGCTGTGAAGCAAGATTGCTAACCACTGTGCTACCGTGCCGCCCACATGTTCCATCTGCTGTGTTCCTGCCCACTCACTCAACCTGTCCAAATCCGCTTTACATCTTCCTCATAACACACATTCCCGCCTAGATTTGTATTATCCACAAACTTGGAAATATTTGGGCCCACATCCATATTATTGATATAGATGGTGAACAATTGTGGCCCAAATACTGATCCTCACGATGCCTCTGTGACGTCCCTCAGTTCCTGATCATGATAGCCTTGGCTTCGACTGAATCTATCTCCCTCTCTGCTCTCACCAATCTCTCTCTCTCTCTCTCTCTCTCCATCCCCCCCTCCCCGCAGGTCGACGCGAAACCAGGGCCCGACTTGTGGTAATTGGGAGCGTCTTGAATCTGCTGCTGCTCCTCGCTCTGCTCGCCTACATTCAAAAGTGCAGACCGGTGAAGCCGACTGTGTGAAAGACGGAAAGTTCTGGAAAGTCGCCGATGCTCACCGAGCCGAAAGCCATTGTTTCCAAATCTACCACTGACCCCGTCTCTCCAGCTCTCTTCTCCAGAGGAAACCCATGGGAGAATAGTTTGACTTGCTTCTTCTTGTTGGATTTCCGACACCTGGGGGGGGGGTGGAACTTGGAACTTGCATGTGGTCCTGCTGTCAGACTGAGAGCAGGGCAGTCGGGAGGAAAGTGCCTCGACAGATGTGCGATAGAGAGCATCCTATCCGGCTGCATCACAGTTTGGTATGGCAACTGCCCGGCCCAAGATCGTGCAAGAAACTGCAGAGTGTGGTGAACTCAGCCCAGCGCATCACACAAGCTTCCCACCCCCACATTCATTCTGGCTACACCTCCCACTGCCTCAGGAAGGCAGACAGCATTATCAGAGACCCCTCCCACCCAGGCATTGCCTTCTTCCAGACCCTTCCATCAGGCAGAAGGTACAGAATTCTGAAGACTCACACATCCAGACATGGGAACAGCTTTTTCCCCACAGCTACTAGACTCCTCAATGACTCTCCCTCGGACTGATCTGTTCCCTGTAAGAACGCTATTCATGACGCCCTATGCTGCTCTTGTTTGGCCTTGTTCCACACTGCAACCAATCACTATTTGTTGATGCACCATTGTCAATGTACTTTCTCGATTATTCTTTTGTCTACTATGTACGTACTGTGTACGTTCCCTCGGCCGCAGAAAAATACTTTCCACTGCACTTCGGTACGTGTGACAATAAATATCAATCAATCAATGTAGTTCCATACGTTGGGAGGTGCTACCTATTCGATTGGCGCTATTTGAAACCCTGTCCATCCGACCCGTCCATTCTAAACCGTGGACTGTGACACAGGAGCGACGATAACTGGGCCAATTGAAGTGTTGTTTGAAAAGGCAGGAACGGAACCCATCGTTTGGCACGTTCATCATAGATCATAGAATTTACAGTGCAGAAGGAGGCCATTCAGCCCATCGAGTCTACACCGGCCCTTCAAAGAACATCCTACTTAAGGTAACTCCTCCACCCTATCCCTGTAACCCAATAACCCACCTGACCTTTTTGGGCACGAAGGGACAATTTAGCATGGCCAAACCACCTAACCTGCACATCTTTGGAGTATGGGAGGAAACCGGAGCACCCGGAGGGAACCCACGCAGACATGGGGAGAAAGTATGAACTGCATCCAGTTACCCGAGGCTGGAATTGAACCTGGGACCCTGGAGCTGTGAGGCAGCAGTGCCAACCACTCTGCCACCCTGTCAATTGGTGTTGCAACTGAGTGAAGTGGCTCCTCGCAATGTGGCATTCGTTCTGTGTGTTTTTTAAATGGAAATGAACCCACTGAAGCAAACAGGCTGGGGGATTAATTTATAAACAGCCTTTTTCTTCTTGCCCTGCCACCTTGAAGGATTCGTGAATTATCACCGCCAGGGTCTCCGAGTCCCTGTAAATGTTTCTAAAGAATTGTACCATGAGTTTATATTGCTGACGGTTTTTGTATTTTGTAAATATATACACACATGAAAGGTTGTGTTCTATCATTGCTTTGTATCTCATCATGGGAACTGTGGAGGCCATTCAGCCCCTCTCTGATGTTGAATTAGGTTATGGAGGATCTGAATGGTAACTGCCCACTTTGATTCCTAGCCCCTCACCGCCTCACCCAGCAAACCTCGAGTGGGCCTCCCTCACGCCAGTTAAAGTCGAGTGGGCCTCCCTCACTCAGCAAACCTCGAGTGGGCCTCCCTCACTTAGAAAACCTCGAGTGGGCCTCCCTCACTCAGCTAAACTCGAGTGGGCCTCCCTCACTCAGAAAACCTCGAGTTGGCCTCCCTCACTCAGCAAACCTCGAGTTGGCCTCCCTCACTCAGCAATCCTCGAGTTGGCCTCCCTCACTCAGCTAAACTCGAGTGGACCTCCCTCACTCCAGCTAAACTCGAGTGGGCCTCCCTCACTCAGAAAACCTCGAGTGGGCCTCCCTCACTCCAGCTAAACTCGAGTGGGCCTCCCTCACTCAGAAAACCTCGAGTTGGCCTCCCTCACTCAGCAAACCTCGAGTTGGCCTCCCTCACTCAGCAATCCTCGAGTTGGCCTCCCTCACTCTCGGCAGCTGTTTGGGAGAGTTCCACATTTCCACTTCTCTTTGTGTGACGCAGAGCTTCCTGACACGAGCCACTAAACGGCCTGTTTCTAACTCAGAGACAGTTCCAGCCGATTGTGGATTAAACCCTCCACCCCCACACACTGCTCCACCTTGGTAAGAAATCTCCTCATCGACTCTCCCAAATATACCGACCCTACTTTGATCATCTTAAACACATCGATTGAGATACCACGCAAGGGGCAGAGGGAGAGAAGGGTGAGGGGCAGAGGGAGAGAAGGGTGAGGGGCAGAGGGAGAGAAAGGTGAGGGGCAGAGGGAGAGAAGGGTGAGGGGCAGAGGGAGAGAAGGGTGAGGGGCAGGGGGAGAGAGAAGGGTGACGGGAAGAAACACAGAATTTACAGTGCAGAAGGAAGCCATTCGGCCCATCTAGTCTGCACTGGCCCTTGGAAAGAGCACTCTATCCAAGCCCACACCCTCTACCCGTAACCCCACCCAACGTCTTGGACACTAAGGGCAATTTATCATGGCCAATCTACCTACCTGCACATCTTTGGACTGTGGGAGGAAACCGGAGCATCTGGAAGGAACCCACGCAGACATGGGGAGAACGTGCAGACTCCACACATGATGTGGAGATCCCGGCGTTGGACTGGGTTGAGCACAGTAAGAAGTCTTCCAACACCACGTTAAAGTCCAACAGGTTTGTTTCAAATCACTGGCTTTCGGAGCACTGCTCCTTCCTCAGATGAATGAAGGGGTAGGTTCCAGAAACATAGATTTATAGACAATGTCAATGATGCAAGACGATACTTTGAATGCGAGCATTTGCACGTTAGTAAGTCTTTACAGATCCAGAGATAGCGGTAACCCCAGGTTAAAGAGGTGTGAATTGTCTCAAACCAGTTGGTAGGATTTCACAAGCTCAGGCCAGATGGTGGAGGATGTGATGCCAATTTAATGGAACACTATCCCACCAACATCACCAATAATGTTGCTCTTTAGAGTCGCCAATATGGTACTGAGGCTCTTTTTATGATATGTTATGTCCCAACAGCGTCGCCAATATTGTGGGTGTTTCTATTTCTCTTACTGAACCACAAGCCTTCCCTTATATCAATCAAATAACCACACAACCAGTTAGTTAGTTCAAAAGATGGTTTATTTACAGACACAAGGGTCACTTCGACATGCAAACACAATATCTAGTACGGGTTAAACTACACCGATCAGCTTCAATAACCTATACTTCAGGGTGACCGGCTCTGTGCAGTGGATAAGGCCTTTATCTGGATTTCACGTGGCTGGTTCGAAGAAAGTGGTTCTGTCTCTGCTGGGCTCATCCGTCAGGTAGCGATCGTCGGTCTTGCACTTGGCTGGCTGGTCGTTATGCTGCAGTTGGGTTGGCACAGGCCGGATCCAAAAGAGGCTGGCAGAGGCCGGATCCAAGAGAGATAGAACACATGGCTGTGTCCCCTTTTATTCCTTTGCGATTTCGCGCTCTTTGGGGCGGTCCTTAATCTTGGACCCAATAATCCGACAGGCTTCGATCACTGCATTCGATTTTGGCCTATAAAGGGGCGGGTGCCTTGGTGGCTGGGCGGGTCCTTAGCGGTCATTGACCTTGGCAGTTGGGGGTCTCTTGAGTAAAGGGAGTGGCGCCGATCAGTCTGTGTCTGCATCGGTTTCTTGAGTGCAGTCCTGGGGAAGTGGGCCATTAGAATGTAAACGAGCGCAGGTTTCGATCAGGTCTAGTCTACCTGTGTTTCAAATACACAGAAGCTCTTGAGTCCTGGGGTGGCCATAATTCCCATGGTCCTTTGCAGGTGGCCAAACTCCACACGGACAGTGACCCAAGACTGGGATCGAACCCGGGTCATCGGCACTGTGAGGCAGCAGTGCCTTGGGCACCACGTTCTGTGGTAAAGACTGATACTCATTCAGTACCATTCTGACTCCTTCCATGTCTAAATCCCCTTCCATGGTGCGCTCACAGGGAGGCTAAGGCCCCAAGTGTAGTGACAGAGACCGAGGCCGTGAGCGGCTCAGTAATGAGATGGGAGCAGTGCTGTCACATAGGCTGTGACCCTGCGTCGAGCGGTGACCGAGGCCATGACCCTGCGACGAGCGGTGACCGAGGCCATGAGCGGCTCAGTAATGGGATGGGAACAGTGTGATTACATAGGCCGTGACCCTGCGACGAGCGGTGACCGAGGCCGTGACCCTGCGACGAGCGGTGACCGAGGCCGTGACCCTGCGACGAGCGGTGACCGAGGCCGTGACCCTGCGACGAGCGGTGACCGAGGCCGTGACCCTGCGACGAGCGGTGACCGAGGACGTGACCCTGCGACGAGCGGTGACCGAGTCCGTGAGCGGCTCAGTAATGGGATGGGGGATGGGAGCAGTGCGGTCACATAGGCCGTGACCCTGCGACGAGCGGTGACCGAGGCCGTGACCCTGCGACGAGCGGTGACCGAGGCCGTGACCCTGCGACGAGCGGTGACCGAGGCCGTGACCCTGCGACGAGCGGTGACCGAGGCCGTGACCCTGCGACGAGCGGTGACCGAGGCCGTGACCCTGCGACGAGCGGTGACCGAGGCCGTGACCCTGCGACGAGCGGTGACCGAGGCCGTGACCCTGCGACGAGCGGCGACCGAGGCCGTGACCCTGCGACGAGCGGTGACCGAGGCCGTGACCCTGCGACGAGCGGTGACCGAGGCCGTGACCCTGCGACGAGCGGTGACCGAGGCCGTGACCCTGCGACGAGCGGTGACCGAGGCCGTGACCCTGCGACGAGCGGTGACCGAGTCCGTGAGCGGCTCAGTAATGGGATGGGGGATGGGAGCAGTGCGGTCACATAGGCTGTGACCCTGCGTCGAGCGGTGACCGAGGCCGTGACCCTGCGACGAGCGGTGACCGAGGCCGTGACCCTGCGACGAGCGGTGACCGAGGCCGTGACCCTGCGACGAGCGGTGACCGAGGCCATGACCCTGCGACGAGCGGTGACCGAGGCCGTGACCCTGCGACGAGCGGTGACCGAGGCCGTGACCCTGCGACGAGCGGTGACCGAGGCCGTGACCCTGCGACGAGCGGTGACCGAGGCCGTGACCCTGCGACGAGCGGTGACCGAGGCCGTGACCCTGCGACGAGCGGTGACCGAGGCCGTGACCCTGCGACGAGCGGTGACCGAGGCCGTGAGCGGAGCTTTGACAAAGTCTGAGTCTGTGGCTGAGGGTGACAGTGGGCGAGACTTTGAGCTGAGCGGTGCTGAGGTTCAGGCTGTGAGCAGAATGTTCTGTTCACAGGGCCTGAGGCCTTGAGTCTTCCTCCCACACACTCTCCCTCGCTTTCTCACTTCTCTCTGTGAGTGTGTGATTGGAGCTGGAAGAAACATTCACATCGATCATCAGAACACCAGGAGGCGTGTCGGTTTAAATCTGTAAACGTTGAATTTAATATAAACACCGAATACAAGCTTGATCAATTGATTAATTAAAAACTAAAAAGTTAACTTAATTAAAAAGGAAACTTAATTAAATACATAACGTAAGATTTCTTATATTACGCATTCACCTCTGAACAAAGACATATTATATCAGTAAACATTTTGAATTAGTTGATGTACAACTACATCTCAATGATGAAATTGGATTGAACACAAGTTGAGTTTGAATGTCCAATCAGGAGGGAGAACAAGCTTCAGGGAGAGAGGTCAATGATGATGGTGACACCAGCACAAGGGAGGGAGCTGATTGGTAGACAGCTCGGGAATATTTTCTTTAAGCTGTTCAGATTGTTTCTGTTCAGTTAGTTTAAGAATGTCAGTCTAATATTTTGTTGACATCTCGCTGCTGTCACCACCTGTTTTTCCACGCTGCTGGTCTCACGCTCGCCGCTCTTTAATCCTTCCGCTGCTCTAGCGATCGGTGCTCCTTTATCCTCCCTGTTGATTTAGCGATCGGTGCTCTGCCCGCTCTTTAATCCTTCTGCTGTTCGAGCGATCGGTGCTCTCCGTAACATTTAGGGAACAGGGAAAATAAGAATTAGATAAGCTCTGGAAATGAATAAGAAGCAATCTAGAATACTTAGGGACCCGACCGCTTGGGGAGAGCAGTGACAGCGGCCATCTTGGACGGCCCCCTAACAAAGGGAAACCACGGAGGGCAGGGGCACAGGAGAATCACTTGGAACGTCAGTGAACTCAACGGCCCAGTGAAAAGATCCAGAATCTTCACCCACCGAAGAAACATGAAAGCCGACGTAGGGCTGGATTCTCCGCAGATTATCCGAAATCGCGATCGGCTGGAGAATTGGCTCCGACGCCGGAATCGGCATTGCCACCGGTTTCGTGCCGATTTCCGATTCTCCGGAAATACAACGGAATGGCCACACCTGCCGCGCGGCCCAGAGAATCTCATTGGGCACCCCAACAATTGATTCTCCGGGGCCTGAGCGATTCTGCAGCCCAGAGGAAGGCCTGACGGCGAGGTTCTAACCACCTACAAAAATTCATGAAGCAGGTGTGACGGCTGATGCGGCAGCGGGCGGAGGGAGGAGGTGGCGTGGGGGGACCTTGGGCCCCGTAACGGACACCTGCCGTACTGTCTGCACCGGGGGGGGGGGGGGGTGCTGCCAGGGTCATTGAGGGGGGGGATACTGGCCGAGCAGTCGGGGGGGCCTCCGACACCACAGGCGGTGCCCATGCAACGGCTGCCATTATGGCGGCCATCTTGCTGCCCACCCACCCCAGGCACTGGGTGCACACAGGGCTGACGGCCGTATGGGTGCTGCCCCCCCCTCCCCAGCCACCCCACCCAACCGGCGACACCCACCGGGTGAACAGCCAGGGCCACACCGACGGCAGGCCCCAATGAGGGCAGTGCCATCATACGGTGGACATGACAGCAGGAACGGGAGCAATGAGCGGGGGGCACCGACGGGACAGGGATGGGTGACAGGCATGGCCGGGGCGCGCAGTGTCGACCGGGGCGTCCATCTAGCCCTTGGCACCTGGTTGTGCACGGGGGTATGCGCCATGGTAACAATGTGTCCCCTCACCCCCTGTAGATCATAATATCTTGGAAACACCCAGCAATGTTGGCCACCGTGGTGGGTGCCACTGCCCTGCATGCAGTCCTGTGGCAGCGTGGGCGCATGCGGCTCAGAGAGGAGGCGGAGGCCGCAGAAGAAGAGCGGGCTGCAGAGGGGCAGGTGGCAGCTGCTCAGACTGGAGGGCCGGCCGCCAACAGGCCGAGGCTGAGGTGGAGGAGGAACAGGCGGAGGAGGGGAACAAGACAAGGAGGGGGAGGTTGTGGTGGTGCCAAGGAGGCGCCCGATGAGCGCCCGCGTGTACCGGCACCGCATGTCCATTCAGGAACTCCCAGACCGGGCATGCAGGAGGAGACTGTGGATGAGCTGGGAAACCGTCGCTCTCACCTGCCACATGATGGCACACCTGTTCGTGAACATCAGCCTCTCCTTTGCCGGTGCCCATAGGGCGACATGCACCCCACCCGCTACCGGTGGCCGTCAAGGCCATGGGGTATTTCTAGTCGCTGAGTGGTACCTGTCCGGCATCTCGCAGGCATAGGTGCAAAGGTGCATCCGTGCTGTCATGGACACCGTGTATGCCCTTGCGGACCGCTCCATCCAGTACCATATGGACCGCGCCCACCAGGATGCCTGGGGAGCGGGGTTCGGATGCGCATGGTCCAGGGGGTCATCGATGGGATGCATGTCGCCCTATAGGCACCGGCGAAGGAGAGGCTGATGTTTACGAACAGGTAGGGCTATCATTCCATGAACGATCAGGTGGTCTGTGATCACCAGATCCTCCACCCGGTAACCGGGCAGTGTGCATGACTCGTTTATCCTGGCACAATCCTTCATTCCCGCCTTTTTCGAGGGGCACCCCCCCGGCTGCAGGGCTGGTTGCTGGGCGACAGGGGTTACCCGTTATGGTCGTTGCTGATGACGCCTATACGGAGGCCACAGACCGACGCGGAGACTCGTGACAATGAGGCCCATTGTGCAACCAGGGGTGTGGTGGAGAGGTGCTTCGGGGTGCTGAAGATGCGCTTCAGGTGCCTGGACCGGTCTGGAGGGGCCCTCCAGCATGAGGCCAGGAGGGTCGGCTGCCCTCCAGCATGAGGCCAGGAGGGTCGGCTGCATCGTGGTGGTCTGCTGCTTCCTCCACAATATAGCCCAGCAGATGGGCGATGTGCTGGAGGAGGATGAGGGGCAAGGACAGGCCTCGTAGACGAGGAGAAGAGGAGACGATGGTGGGACATGGGGGCCGGCCATGCACGGGAGGTGACACTACGCCATCGACAGGGCCAGCGAGCGCGGGGCGCTTTGGTCAACGCACGTTTCACCAACTGGCAGCGAGAAAGGCACAGGCCTCAGTAGGCGTGGAACAAGCCGAGGAATCAAGATGGCGCCGCAAGCAGCCACTTTGGAGGGTCCCTAAACAAAGGGAGACCCCGGACTGCAAGGACCCGACCTCAGGGTGAGAACAGCAACCATGGCCATTTTGGACGGCCCCCTAACAAAGGGAAATCCCGGAATGCAGGAGCGCATCCACCAGGTAAGTATTGCTGATCCCGCGGGACCGGGGGGTCAGAAACCCTCCACCAGGATGGTCACCTGGAACGTCAGGGGGCTTAATGGCCCCGTGAAAAGATCCAGAGTCTTTACCCACCGAAGAAGACTGAAGGCTGACATTGTCTACCTGCAGGAGACACACCTGAGGGAGAAGGATAGGTTACTGGTCAGGAGGGCTGAGTGGGACAGACGTACCATTCATACTGTGGGACGAGGGCCATGTTGATTAGCAAGGGGACAAGATTTATGGAAACCAAGACAGTTACAGACCCAGGGGACGGTACATCATGGTCAGTGGCGTCCTGGAAGGGGAACCAGTGGTGCTGGTGAATGTGTACGCTCCCAACTGGGACGACACAGACTTTATAAAGAAGACCATGGCGGAAATGCCCGACATTGACACGCACCGACTGATTATGGGGGGACGACATTAACTGCGTACAGGACCCACGACCGACCTAGCCCCAGAACGGGGAAAAAGACAGGCCTGGCTAAGGAACTGGGAGCATTTATGGAGCAGATGTGGGTGGTGGACCCGTGGAGGTTCCTGCACCCAGGAGAAAAATAATTCTTGTTCTTTTCAAAAGTGCACAACGTATACACCCGTATCGACTTCATTGCAGTGGGGAAATCGATGCTTCCAGGAATTATCGGAACGGAGTACTCCACGATAGTTATCTCCAACCACGCTCCACATGACATGGATGTGCGGTTGGAGACGGGCTGTGCTCAGTGCCCCACATGGAGGCTGGACATGGACCGCCTGGCCAACAAGGCCTTCTGTCAAAAAACATTACAGGCCATAGGCGACTACGTGACTAACAACCAAAACGAGAAGTCTCACCCTCCACGTTCTGGGAGGCACTGAAGGCTGTGATAAGGGGTTAGGTTATAGCCCACAAGATATATAGAGATAGGGAAGAGAGGGAGGCCCGGCAACAGCTGAGCAACTCCATCCTGGAGGTGGACAGAGACTCCAAAAGGACTCCGAGACCCCGACCATAGAGCTTCTGGCAGAGAGGAAAAAGCTACAAATGGACTTTAACTTGCTATCCACCAGGAACACTAACAAGTCTATCAAGACCAGGTTAAAGTCCAACAGGTTTGTTTCAAATCACTAGCTTTCAGAACACTGCTCCTTCCTCAGATGAATGAAGAGGTGGGTTCCAGAAACATATATATATATATATATATATAGACAAAGTCAATGATGCACGACAATGCTTCTTACTGTGGTCGCCCCAGTCCAACGCCGGCATCTCCACATCATCTGCCAGGAAAGCAGTGTGCCAACTCCACCAGACACGGGACAGTTTGCGAACACTGAGAAAATGCTGCCCAGCTGCTGGCTCCCCAGCTGAGAAAGCAGGCAGCCACGAGGGAAATAGCACAGGTACAGGACGGCAGAGGCAGACTGGGAACAGAACCAAAAGGTCTCAAGCATTTGAGACCTTCTACTGGGGACTGTACACCACTGAGCCCCCGACGGGGGCGTGGGGATGTAACAGTTCCTCGACAGACTGGAACGACCAGTTGTGGGACATGTTCGCGGACTCACTGGCAAGGGGCACTCTGTCCCCCACGCTAGCGCATGGCACAATCTCACTGATACCCAAAAAAGACAAAGACCTGACGGAACGTGGAGCATTTAGACCCATTTCACTGCTAAATGTGGATGTGTAAATACTCGCAACGGTCCTGGTTAAAAGGCTGGAGAACTGTGTACCAAGGTGGATGCTGAAGACCAAACGGGCTTTGTCAAGAGTAGGCAACTCAGCGCGAACATCAGGCGCCTGTTGAACGTAATAATGACGCCCCCCGCCCAGGAAGAGAACACCAGAGGGGATCGTCTCCGGCAGAAAAGGCCTTTGATACAGTCGAATGGAAATGCCTCCTCAAGGTACTGGAACAGTTTGGGCTAGGAGCAGGATTCGACACCTGGGCGAGGCTCCTGTCCAACGCTCCCAAAGTGAGCGTTCGAACCAACACCACCAGCTCTGAATACTTCCAGCTACGGAGAGGCACATGGCAGGGATGCCCACTGTTTGCAGTTGCCCTGCGGGAAGCAAAAAGCTGGAGGGGCATCGAAAGAGGAGACAGGGAGCATGAGTCTCACTCTGTGCAGATGACCTGCTCCTGTACGGCTCAAAGCCACAGGAAGCACTGAAAGCAATCATACAGATCCTAATAGAGTTTGGAATGTTCTCAGGTTTCAAACTCAACCTGGGAAAAGTGAGGCATTCCCAGAGAACCCAAATGGGGGAGGGGCAGAGCTGGAGGGACTCCTGTTTGAAATAGACCAGAACAGATTCCTATACCTGGGGATCCAGATAGCCAGAGACTGGACACAGATCCACAAGTGGAACCTGACCCGCCTGGTGTAGGAAGTCAAAAAGGACGGACAGAGGTGGGGCTGACTCCCATTCTCCCTGGTGGGGAGAGTGCAGCCAATCAAAATGAACGTGCTGCCGGGGTTCCTCTTCCTGTTCAGGTCCATACGAATCTTCATCCCCAAGGCCTTCTCCCAGAACGCAGACAGCTTAATTATGGCGTTTGTGTGGAGCGTGTAAGAGTCCCCCGGCCAACACTGCAAAGGAGGAAAATGAAGGAAGGCCTGGCATTGCCAATCCTGCAATACTCCCACTGGGCAGCAACAGCAGGAAGAGTGAGGGGATGGGTGCAAGAACCCAACTTGGAGTGGGTACAGATGGGGGGGGGGGCCTCCTGCAAGGGAACGACCCTCCGGGCCCTGGCCATGGCAGCACTCCCATCCCCCGCGGCCAAATACACATCGAGCCCAGTGGTGGCGGCCACACTGAGAACGTGGGATCAACTAAGACAGCACTTTGGGCTGACCAAGGTGCCCCCCCCCCCCCCCCCCTGGCCCCCATCTGCGGTAACCACAGATTCCCACCAGCCAAGCTGGACGCAACATTTAAAAAATGGAAATAGGACAGGGGAGCGCTGACAGTTAGGGACTTCTACGTCGCACACAGACTAGCGACGCTGAATGAACTGACGGAGGAATGGAAACTACCAACAGAACAGGAAATGAGACACTTGCAAATAAAACATTTCCCCCACAAAGAGACAGTCGGATACCCCTGGGCCCCGGAGACCACACTATTGGAGGACCTGATGTCCACGGACAGTAAGGATGGGGGGGGGCTCTGTGGGAAAATATATGGACAGCGACTAAACAGAGCCTGAACACCACTGGACGGGACCGGATGGAAATGGGAGGACAAACTGGGGATAGAAGTGGAGGCCAACTCCACCTCCTCCTGTGCAAGGCTCAGCCTCATGCAGCTCAAAGTGCTGCACAGAGCCGGTCTGACCAGAACCCGAATGAGCAGGTTCTTCCCGGAGGTGGAGGACAAATGTGAACGGTGCCAGAGGGGCCCAGCCAACCACACCCACATGTCTGGGTTTGTCCCAAGCTTGCTGGGTTCTGGACAGCCATCTCCGAAGCAATGTCCAAGGTTGTGGGGGTGAGGGTGAAGCCATGCCCAATAGTGGCAATGTTCGGGGTATCGGAGCAGCCAGAGTTACACATGGGGAAGGGGGCCGACGCCCTCGCTTTCACTTCCCTAATCGCACGCCGGAGAATCCTGCTTGGCTGCCGATCGGCAGCACCGCCCACAGCTGCAGACCGGCTCACTGACCTCTCGGAATTTCCCCACCTGGAGAAGATCAAATACGCCATCCGGGGGCCGGAGGACGGCTTCCTCACTGAATGGGGGCAGTTTGTTGGTCTGTTCCAAAACCTGCTCGAGGCCAACAACAGCCAGTCGAGGGAGAACTGGAAGGAATAGAGAGGGAAAAAAACAAAAGACGAGGTGAACGCCAGGGACGCAGATCCAGGGGGTAGAGGGGGGAGGCAGAGCGTCTGAGACGGACAAACAGGGACAACATGGGGGGGGGGGGGGGAGCAAACAAACTAAACGGCAGCAATTTGTAAATAAAATTACACAGGACAAAAATCTATTTTATACACTGCAAGAAATAAAAATAAATGTCAAAGTACATCATGTTGAAAATGCCAATAAAAAGATGATATTTGAATGACATGCTTCCTGCACGGTGGAATTCATTCACACCACCAGCAGGGGGCAGGAGCATCACGTTTGGGTTGGTGCTGGGCCCAATCCCCATTTTGTCCCTTATTCCTGTACTGAAAACCCCTCGCTATCAAGGCCAACATACCATTGACCTTCTTTACTGCCTGCTCTACCTGCACGCTAACTTTCAGCGACTGATGCACGGGGACGCCTCGGTCTCACTGAGTATCCACCTCTCTCAATTTACACCCATTGAAATAATAATCCGCCCAACACTCTGCATTTTCTGTCTCTTCCCCCTGGCCCAACCCTTCCCCCACCCCCACAGGAGAAGGCAGCGCACAACCGCAGGGAGAGAGAGGAGACTGGAGGGGTCCGCTGGGCCTGCAGAACCCTCCCCTTACCCCACACAGTCACAGAATGGCCGGCACGGGACCTGGGCGGGCAGTCACTGAGGCGGGGGTTGGCATCGGTGAACCAAGTGAGCCCCCACTGTGTGGCGTTGTCCCTGTGGCACATGTGTAACCACCCCACCCACCCGCACCCCCCACACACCACCCCCACCCCTCACACCATCCCCCACCCCCCACACGCCACCCCCACACACCATCCCCACCCCTAAACACCACAGCACCCTACACACCATCCTCACCCCTCACCCCACCCCCCCACACACCATCCCCACACCACCCCCACCCTCCACACACCACCCGACCCACCCCCACCTCCCCCACACCATCGCCACCCCACACCACCCCCACGCCCACACACCTCACCCACCCCCCACACCACCCCCACACACCACCCCCACCCTTCACACCATCCTCACACCACCCCCACCCCCCACACACCATCCCCACCCCCACACCACCCCACCTCCACCACCCTACACCACCCAACCCCCGCACTTCACCCCCACCCCCCTACACAGCACCCCCACCACCTCCACACCACCCCCACCCCCACACACCACCCTACCATCATGACACCATCCCACACTGGACGCCATCACCACACCATCCACCCCCCCACACCCTCACGCACCCAAGTTCTGCTCGGTGCCGCAATCTAAACCAAGCCCAAAAGTCAGACAATTCCACTACTTCCCTCTATTGGACCTTTCGCCTTTCCTGCCTCGGCCTGTCCATCTGTTCAATCCATTGGTCTTCTTCGTAACCGCCTGTGGACCTTGGCTTCCACTTCTTCCTTCCAAGCTCTGAGGCGGGCGGCTGAGCGTTCCAGGGCACTCATGGCGACTGAGAAGCCTTGTCCTGTCTGCTGTCTTTTCCTCTCAGCAAACCAAGACTGCATTCTCTCAACCGAATGCTTCAGTCTGGGAGTGGAGAGAGTGGCTGCTGGTCTGAGTTCTCTCTCACCACTGCTGCTCGGGAAGGGTATGCAGATAAGTCCAGTGTCATCCATACTCCCTGTGTCTGACAAGGAGTCCAGCTTCGTGATGTCTACGCCTTCTTCATCTTGGAAACTTCCATTGGCACCATCAAGGGTAGTGTCCATTTTGGGTTCCTCACTGGTGCTAAGCAGGGAATCTTGGTCTCCCAGTCCCTCTGCATGTTGGTCTGAGGCAGCAGAGGAGGGCTCACCGGCAGATGTGTCTGTCTGGCTGCAGCTGGCGCTCAGGCTAACTTCCTGCTGTTCAATCGGGTCCTCAACATCATCCAGATAGGCAGCTGGAGTAGGGGATTCCACCAGTGGTTCAGCTGCTCTCTGTACCCACTCCAGCATCTTGGGACCTCTCACTCCTTCGCTGATCTCCTCTCCCTGTGAAACTCCAAGATCCTGCTGGCCGTTCTGCACCATCGATATCAGGATGGCCCTCCTCCACAGCAGCTGACTTTTCACATCCCACAGCAGATAGTGGAGACTCAGGTCCTCTTCATCTTCACCCTCTGACTCTTCACTTCCAACTTCCATCTCCCAGCGTTCTGGAGATGATTGGGCAGACACGACGGCGACTGAGGCCTTTTCATCGCTGTCACTTTCTGCCCAATCTCCACCTTGGACAAGTTCTTGACTCTCTGGCTTTTCCACTTCAGTGATTCTGGTTGTGATGAAAATGGAGTGAACCCCTCTGTATATTCTCTCATTAGCCCAGCAATAAATGATCCACGTTGTGACGATCATGGCTCTCACTGTGTTGACGCTCTGATATCGTTTTCCATATGAGCAGTTGGCAGGTAGAAGCCCAAATCAATGGTAAACATTCTGTCAACAGCGGGTTAAAGTGGGGAGCTATGGAAATGGGTGATGTGGGATGATGTAAGCAAACATGGCGGATGCCGTGACATCACGGAACTCTGTCACAAGAGCATCATACCCCCCAGTGTGATGTCACAGGGACCCACAATTCCCCAATTTACACACTCAAGTCGAAGGGCAGAATTCTCTGAGAGGCTAAGTGTAGACGCCAGGACTGAATGGGGAGTGTTCCCCGGTGCTGATGAGGGTGTGACTGCCGGAACCATTCACGACATGCCAATGTGCCAGTTCTCGCCCCACATGGCACTAGTGCCCCGAGATTCAGGGACACAGCTCGAGCTTTTGCTGGATGCCACGGACGAGAGGTGGGACACCATGTACCCCCCTGGGGTGGGAAGGAGGCTGTCACCCACCGATGTCAACCGGGCCTGGGCAGAAGCCGTGAGCGCCGTGGGCCCCACTGTGAGGAACAGACAGCAGTGCCAGAAGAAGCTGCACGACCTCCTCAGGGAGGCCTGGATGAATAACCCGCTTCCAGCCCCTGGCATCATCATCATCATCCCACACACCCCCAACCCCACACCCAGCACCACCGCCCTCACCCCCCCCGTCCCCGTTCCTCCCCCCTCCCCACCGAATGCAGACCCCCACCAGGCGGACGGGTAGACAGCGTTTTCTGTAGGAAGATGGGCAACCTCCCAGGCCAGCCAGTGAGGGTCACCATCGCCCCCCACATCCCAACCCCACATGCCAGCGATCCGTGTACCCCAACCTGCACCACAACCGCCGGGGCTGGGGACAGACCGGAGGGGACCCACCGGAGCTGCGGCTGTCACAGAGGCGGAGGTCAGCATGGAACAACAAATGCATTGGTTGGGCACTTTAGTGATGAGGCTCCTGGGGCACTATCTGGTGTGCAGTGTTCTGTTACTGGAAAGAATGCTAGAAGTCGCCCAGTAGTTGAAGGAAGGTTTATTGTGCTACACAACTTAAATGATTGCGTGAGCTCTTACTTACAGAACTGCACTTGTAATGGTTACACTTCTCTGTGCTCTGCAACTGGGCCTGACCACACTAGCAGCCCTGAGCTCACTTCCGTCCCTGTACTCCTCACCGTCTGTTCAGCCAAAGTGAGGGGGAGTGCCTTCGGCGTCACTCTTATACGTCCCCGTGCTGCCCCCTGGTGGTATTTCCATTTCCCATCAGCCCCTTCTGTACACACTCGAGTGAGGATCACTACATCCCCCTTTTTCACTTTAAAATTTTTTTTTTCATAGTTGCAGAGCCGTAACTAAACACAAATTCAAACACAGTTAGTTTTATATGCAAAGACAGAGCAGAGCAATGATAGTGTCAGTCCATGTTCACAAGTTCAGACGGCTGGGTGCAGGTCTGATCCGGGTCGACCTCCTGAGTGGGCATGGAGATTCAGAGTCTTTTACGTCCATGTGGACACCCTCTGCTGGAGTTCCAGGATGTTACATGACAGAGTCCTGCAGATCTAATGTTGGAAATGCAGGTTGACGAGGAATAACCTTTAGCAGGTCTCGGCGATTGCGTCGAAACAGTGTTCCATCGTCACACTTCACAACGCAGGATCGTGGCGATATTTGGCGGAGAACCGTTGCCATGTTAGACCAACCCCCAGCCGGGTGTCGCAACCACACCGTGTCGTTGATTGCTACCGCATGCAGTACTTTTCCCTGCCGGTCATAATGCTGCTTTTGTACCTGACGTTGGTGACGGATCTCATCCAGGACTGGCCAGTGATCGGGATTGGTGAAGTGTAATGCCGGTAGCGTTGTCCACACATCTCTCTTGCAGAGCATTTGAGCCGGTGACAGCCCAGAGCTCAAAGGCGACGAACGGTATGACAAGAGGGCCAAGTGTATGTCGGACTTTCAGTCAGCAGCCTTGCTGATTAGTTGTTTAATAATGTGGACACCTTTCTCCACCCTGCCATTCGATTGAGGAAAGTGTGGACTCAATGTCACATGCTTGAAATTGTACTGTTTTGCAAATTCCAACCACTCCCAGCTGGCAAAGCAAGGACCATTGTCGGACATGACCGTCTGTGGGATGCCATGCCTGGAGGTTTCTTTGCAGACCTTGATGACTGACGCCGCTGCGAGATCCGGGAGTTTCAGTACTTCCGGAAAGTTGGAGTAGTAATCGATGAGCAGAACATAGTTTCGGCCCATGGAGTGAAACAAGTCTATGCCAACTTTGTCCCACGGTGACGTGGCCATTTCATGCTGCTGCAGTGGCTCCTTGCATTGTGCCGGTCGATGTCTTTGACACGTGTCACATGTGAGCACCATGTTCGTTATGTCCTTGTTTATCCCAGGCCAATAAACCGATTGCCGTGCCCCCCGTGAATCCTGAGCGCCAGTGGGATGACGATTCTGTCATTCTGCAGTATGATGCCATCCACCACGGACAGTTCAGTCCTGACGTTTTGGAACTGTGGGCACCGCCCTCTTGGACAGCCATGCTGAAGGTTGTGCATGACTTGAAGGAGGGTGGCATGTTCCCGTGTCGCCTGACGAATTTGCTGCAGCCTCTCGTCCGTTGCTGGGTGTGTCTCCCTGCACCACTGTGGAAGCCGGAGGCGGATTGTCAGCGTCAATGGCTCGGGATAAGGTGTCAGCTATTATTAGGTCCTTTCCAGGGGTATAGACCAACGTGAAGTCGTACCTCCGCAACTTCATCATCATGCGTTGTAGGCGCGGCGTCATGTCATTGAGATCTTTGTTGATGATGTTGACCAGTGGCCGATGATCAGTTTCCGCGAAAAATGTGGGGAGATCGGACACATAGTGGTGGAATTTGGTCACGCCTGTGATCAACCCCAGGCACTCCTTCTCTATCTGTGCGTACCTGCACTTTGTGGCGGTCATCACTCGAGAAGCGGAAGCCACTGGGACCCAGTCCGACTGGTCATTCTGTTGCAGTAGCACCGCACCAATTCCATGTTGACTGGCGTCGGTGGAGATCTTTGTAGGTTTTTCCGGGTCAGAAAATGGCAGCGTTTGAGCTGCCATCAATTGGTGTCTCAGATCATCCCATTCACCTTGGTGATGTTGGGTCCAGGCAAACTCCGTGTCCTTCCTTATCACTTGCCTTAACGCTGTCGTCCATGCTGCTAGGTTCGGTATGAATTTACCGAGGAAGTTGATGAATCCCAGGAACCTGAGCACCGCTTTCTTGTCATGTGGCCGCTGCATGATCTGAATTGCTGCGATCTTCTCAGCGTCCGGCTTCACCCCGTGCTCTGATATTGTGTCACCCAGGAAGGTCAGAGAGGACCGTGCGAAGGTGCACGGCCTGGTTGAGCTTCACCCAAAGTAGTGGATTCTTTGGAAGACTTGTTTTAACCTCGCAATGTGGTCTTCCTCTGTCGTTGACCATATTATGATATCATCAACATAGACACGGACGCCTTCAATGCTGTTGCTCGTTCTGGGTGAGTGTGCTTAACACTCAATTTGGCTCTGTTTCGTTCCTTAGCTCTGGAGTCGCCAGGTATCGTTAAGATACTGCCACAAATTTCAAGGTCAAGTTCAAAGCAATAAAACCATACACCAATTAGTAAGTTCAAACAAGACACGTTTATTATATTACAGTAATCTACTAATCATGCATATAAACTTTAAGACTAGGCTAATCCTACCACTACTAGGCCAAATACTTATCTGGATAAAACGACTGCCGGATCAGGGAACAACGGCTTCTAGCTTTGTCCTGGGTCCGCAGGCTTCCAGTGGTTATGGTCTAAAGGGGTCAGGAGTGTCTATTCCCGTAGCGTGCGTTGTAACTTACTTGCTGGCGGCTTCTGTCCAGACCTCTCCTACTGCAATGTTTCCTGCTGCAAAGGCGTCCTGCTGGGAGGGCTCGCTGGTCAAGGAGAGGCTGACAGAGAGCGAGCTGGTGTCGGGGGTCTCTGTTTAATACTCCTCTCAGGGTCTTGCACCCACCTGGGCGGACCCTCTGTACCCTTGTAATCGATTGGGTCTCTTCCCAATCGATTGATTTGAATTCCCCAATAACGGGACAGTATCTCGATCACTGGGGCGCTTCTTGGGACTCATTGTTTTGGGCTTCTTTGGCGCCGAAAAGTCTGGCCTTCCATTCAATGTATCGGTTAGTGCTAACTTGTGTCCTTTATGCCTGGTGATTGCCCGGTATCGCCTCATTAATATGCTAACTGTTTCTTTTCACAGTGTTGTCTGGTTTCAGCAACAGCCAAACTGGTTTGTCGTCCACAATCTCAAATCGTAGTCCTGTTGTGACTGTCTTGTTGACTACTTGTAGGTGGCAGGATCCCCTCGAGGTGATCTGGTTGCCATTGTAATCTGTTAACGTGCATGCAGCAGGTAGGATCTCGTGTGTCCCTGGGATGGATGCGAGATCTTTGCTTGTCATCAAGTTTGCGGATGCTCCCGTGTCCAGCTTGAACGTGATGGGGGAGTTGTTGACTTGCACCGTGGCACTCCATTCGCTTGTGGATTCGATAGTATGCACGTACCGAGACTGTGTGGTCAGCTCATGTGGTTCCGCTGTGTCGTTTATGATTCCAACGCCATACGTGTTCTCCCAGGAGTGGAACTCTTCGTGGTCGGAGAAATTTTCTTCGGGTGTCGGAGTGTCCTTTGCATCTACTGTGCGTACTTTAAAGTTTCCATGCCTTTGCATTGTAGAGTAGTATTTGGCTGTGGACTGACACTGGGAGGAAAAATGGTTCATTTTGGAGCATTTTAGACACCTTTTCCCTTGTTGGCGGCTTCTGTCCAGACCTCTCCTACTGCAATTTTTCCTGCTGCAATGGCGTTCTACTGGGTGGGCTAGCTGGTCAAGGAGAGGCTGACAGAGAGAGCGGGGCGGTTCTTGGGACTCATTGTTTTGGGCTTCTTTGGCGCCGAAAAGTCTGGCCTTCCATTCAATGTATCGGTTAGTGCTAACTTGTGTTTTTTGTGCCTGGTGATCGCCCGGTATCGCCTCATTAATATGCTAACTGTTTCTTTTCACAGCGTTGTCTGGTTTCAGCAACAGCCAAACTGGTTTCTGCAGAAGTCCAAATATACAAGCACTCTGCAAGATGCTTGCTTTTTACAACCTGTCCAATTTTCCCTGCATTCCTTGCAATCTTCCATTTTGTGTTTGGGCAGTCGTCACCCCAGGTGGCTACTCTTCCTTCTGTCATCTGCTTCATTATTCGGTGCAATATTTCGGATGCAGATATAATGCCGAAGGGCATCCGATTATAACAATAACGTCCAAACTGCGTGTTGAAGGTACACAGAAGGTGGCTGGAATCATCGAGTTGCATTTGCCAGAAGCCCTGTGAGGCATCAAGTTTGGTAAATATGCGAGCTTGTGCCATTTCGCTCGTTATCTCCTCTCGCTTGGGGATAGGGTAGTGTTCCCTGCGAATGTTCTTGTTCAAATCCTTGGGATCTAAACAGATTCTGAGTTCACCAGACGGCTTCTTGACACACACCAACGAGCTGACCCAGTCAGTCGGCTGTGTGACTTGTGATATAATGCCTTGAGATTGGAGGCGTTGGAGTTCAGCTTTTAGCTTGTCCCGCAACGGAGCTGGTAACCTCCTTGGCGCATGAATGACCAGTATTGCATCCTCTTTGAGCAGGATTTTGTATTTGTAGGGTAACGTACCCATGCCAGAGAAGACGTTGGGATACTCACTGAGAAGCAGTTGTATGTCATCGGCCAGTCATGATGAGTCAGCCGCGTGCATGAAGATCCTTTGAATTAGCCGCAAATCCTTGCAGGCTTGAGCACCTAGCAGTGAAGTTCTTTTGTCGTCCACAATCTCAAATCGTAGTCCTGTTGTGACTGTCTTGTTGACTACTTGTAGGTGGCAGGATCCCCTCGAGGTGATCTGGTTGCCATTGTAATCTGTTAACTTGCATGCAGCAGGTAGCATCTCGTGTGTCCCTGGGATGGATGCGAGATCTTTGCTTGTCATCAAGTTTGCGGATGCTCCCGTGTCCAGCTTGAACTTGATGGGGGAGTTGTTGACTTGCACCGTGGCACTCTATTCGCTTGTGGATTCGATAGTATGCACGTATCGAGACTGTGTGGTCAGCTCATGTGGTTCCGCTGTGTCGTTTATGATTCCAACGCCATACGTGTTCTCCCAGGAGTGGAACTCTTCGTGGTCGGAGAAATTTTCTTCGGGTGTCGGAGTGTCCTTTGCATCTACTGTGCGTACTTTAAAGTTTCCATGCCTTTGCATTGTAGAGTAGTATTTGGCTGTGGACTGACACTGGGAGGCAAAATGGTTCATTTTGGAGCATTTTAGACACCTTTTCCCTTGTTGGCGGCTTCTGTCCAGACCTCTCCTACTGCAATTTTTCCTGCTGCAATGACGTTCTGCTGTGTGGGCTAGCTGGTCAAGGAGAGGCTGACAGAGAGAGCGAGCTGGGGTCGGGGGTCTCTGTTTTATACTCCTCTCAGGGTCTTGCATCCACCTGGGCGGACCCTCTATACTCTTCTAATCGATTGGGTCTCTTCCCAATCGATTGATTTGAATTCCCCAATAACGGGACAGTATCTCTATCACTGGGGCGGTTCTTGGGACTCATTGTTTTGGGCTTCTTTGGCGCCGAAAAGTCTGGCCTTCCATTCAATGTATCGGTTAGTGCTAACTTGTGTTTTTTGTGCCTGGTGATCGCCCGGTATCGCCTCATTAATATGCTAACTGTTTCTTTTCACAGCGTTGTCTGGTTTCAGCAACAGCCAAACTGGTTTCTGCAGAAGTCCAAATATACAAGCACTCTGCAAGCTGCTTGCTTTTTACAACCTGTCCAATTTTCCCTGCATTCCTTGCAATCTTCCATATTGTGTTTGGGCAGTCGTCACCCCAGGTGGCTACTCTTCCTTCTGTTATCTGCTCCAGTAATTGGTGCAATATTTCGGATGCAGCTATAATGCCGAAGGGCATCCGATTATAACAATAACGTCCAAACTGCGTGTTGAAGGTACACAGAAGGTGGCTGGAATCATCGAGTTGCATTTGCCAGAAGCCCTGTGAGGCATCAAGTTTGGTAAATATGCGAGCTTGTGCCATTTCGCTCGTTATCTCCTCTCGCTTGGGGATAGGGTAGTGTTCCCTGCGAATGTTCTTGTTCAAATCCTTGGGATCTAAACAGATTCTGAGTTCACCAGACGGCTTCTTGACACACACCAACGAGCTGACCCAGTCAGTCGGCTGCGTGACCTGTGATATAATGCCTTGTGATTGGAGGCGTTGGAGTTCAGCTTTTAGCTTGTCCCGCAACGGAGCTGGTAACCTCCTTGGCGCATGAATGACCGGTATTGCATCCTCTTTGAGCAGGATTTTGTATTTGTAGGGTAACGTACCCATGCCAGAGAAGACGTCGGGATACTCACTGGGAAGCAGCTGTATGTCATCGGCCAGTCGTGATGAGTCAGCCGCGTGCATGAAGATCCTTTGAATTAGCCGCAAATCCTTGCAGGCTTGAGCACCTAGCAGTGAAGTTCTTTTGTCGTCCACAATCTCAAATCGTAGTTCTGTTGTGACTGTCTTGTTGACTACTTGTAGGTGGCAGGATCCCCTCGAGGTGATCTGGTTGCCATTGTAATCTGTTAACTTGCAAGCAGCAGGTAGCATCTCGTGTGTCCCTGGGATGGATGCGAGATCTTTGCTTGTCATCAAGTTTGCGGATGCTCCCGTGTCCAGCTTGAACGTGATGGGGGAGTTATTGACTTGCACCGTGGCACTCTATTCGCTTGTGGATTCGATAGTATGCACGTATCGAGACTGTGTGGTCAGCTCATGTGGTTCCGCTGTGTCGTTTATGATTCCAACGCCATACGTGTTCTCCCAGGAGTTGAACTCTTCGTGGTTGGAGAAATTTTCTTCGGGTGTCGGAGTGTCCTTTGCATCTACTGTGCGTACTTTAAAGTTTCCATGCCTTTGCATTGTAGAGTAGTATTTGGCTGTGGACTGATACTGGGAGGCAAAATGGTTCATTTTGGAGCATTTTAGACACCTTTTCCCTTGTGCAGGACATTGCACTTTTAAATGGGCGGTGCCACAGCGGTGACACGTCATGACGTCCGTGACGTCACCCGTTTGTAGCGTTCGTGCATGCGCAGCGCGATTTTCATACTGGGGCCGGTATTGTGGGTAATGCGCATGCGCGTACCGGGTCCTTCCGGGGTTGCCTCTGTCCGGATTGCGCGCATGCGCAGACGTGCCGTTATGGGCGCCAGCCACCGGAAGAGAAGGCCTGTGAGGAGAGGCCACCATTCTTACGTCTGCCTCGTGGTGGGTTTTCGCCATATTTCGTTTTTCAAGAAGCTCCTGGTACTGCTGATTTTTCTGCTCCTGTTGTAAGCATTTTGCTATCGTGGTTGTTAGTGTTAAGTCAGTCTGCAGCATTAATGATTCCCTGAGACTTTCGTCGGAAAGACCATAGATTAATTGATCCCTGATGATAGAGTCTGTTACATCAGCATAGTTGCAGCCTTGTGCTAGCAAGCGGAGATCTGTGACAAAATTGGGGATAGTCTCCCCGTTTTTCTGGAATCGGTTACGCAGGTTTGAATCGTTCCATGATTTCATTTGATTGAGATTTACAGTGGTCATCAAATTTTGCCACTATCACTTGATATTTAGTTTTATCTTCAGTATCACCATACGTAAAAGAGTTATAAATGTCTATCGCCGGCTGGCCTGCCGATGAGAGTAATAGTCCAATTTTTCTATCATCGGTGGCTGCATTTAAGTCCATAGCTGCCATGTATATCTGAAGCTGCTGTTTAAACATTTTCCAGTTACTATTTAAATTACCAGTAGTTTTTAAGCATCCCTGGAAGTAGCGTGCGATCCATCGCTTCAGTAGGTTGTCTGGAATCAAAATGCGGTGAAGACTTCCACAGTCGGGCGGCCGGCCTGTTGCTTTTGCTGGTTGCGTTGGTTCTTTGTGGTCTCTAACCTGATCTATCTAGTGCTGTTCAAATAAGCCACTCCTGTACCATGTTATGTTACTGGAAAGAAAGCTAGAAGTCGTCCAGTAGTTGAAGGAAGGTTTATTGTGCTACACAACTTAAATGATTGCGTGAGCTCTTACTTACAGAACTGCACTTGTAATGGTTACATTTCTCTATGCTCTGCAACTAGGCCTGACCACACTAGCAGCCCTGAGCTCACTTCCGTCCCTGTTCTCCTCACCGTCTGTTCAGCTAAAGTGAGGGGGAGAGCTTTCGGCGTCACTCTAATACGTCCCCGTGCTGCCCCCTGGTGGTATTTCCATTTCCCATCAGCCCCTTCTGTACACACTCAAGTGATGATCACTACAGACACTTTAGTGAAGAGGCTCCTGGGGCACTATCTGGTGTGCACGACACACATGCTGCGGGACATCAGGTGGAGGTAGGAACCCCCGAGGGGGCGGACTACAGAGGGCGGGCCCAGGGACTAGCTGCCACCCAGACGGGTCTCGAGCTCCAGGAAAGGGCGGTCCCATCAATGTTCGAGATTCGCAGAGCCAGTGACTACGTGAGGGAGTGCCAGGAGCCATCCAGCACCTACAAGTGCAGTTGGAGGTGTCCAACCGCCTGCAGGAGCAGGAGGCAGTGCTGACAATGCGTGGCACCCAGGCCAACACCACATGGGTGGTGACTGAGGTGGAGTCCTTGGGTGTGAGGGTCACGGCCATGGGTCATGATGTCCAAGGCCTGCGGTACGGTGTACAGGCGATGGCTGAGGCACTGGACAGGGCAGCCATGGACCAGGGACACATGGACATTGCTGCAGTGCCCCAGAACTGGGCCCAGTCACAATGGCCATGGCTGCAGGCATCGAGAGCATTGGCTGACATTGGCTGACCTGAGCCAGTCAGGGAGGGACCTGGCACGGTCACCGAGTGACATAGCACAGTCCCAGAGAGACTTGACACAGTCCCTGTGCTCCATGGTCGCGAGCATTGAGACCTGATTGAGATGAGGATGGGCCTCCAGGACTGGCAGTGCCAGGTGATTGCGGAGCCTCTGGAACTTGCTCTAGCCGTGCCCCATCCCAAAGGGTAGCCCGGGGGCGATCGGGCACCTCGAGGGAGGAGGAGGCGATGGGGCTGGTCCATGTGCCTCTGGTAGGGGATGTTCTGGAAAACCGCAGCATCTATGACTCCCCCCCCCCCTCCCCCCCGCCCGGCCTTGGCGCATCCGATGGGCAGAGGGCAGAACAAGGTGGCATCACACCTCCTGTGACACCCAGAAATCGGCTGGACCCATCCAGGCCCAGTTGCTGTCGAGGACGGCCACCAAAGGGCCACAGGGTAGAAGATACAGCAGGCCGACTCCACATCTGCTGCAACAGGCCCACCCAGACCGAGCATTGGGCCGTGTAAGATGAGAAAGGTAGACACTAGTTAAGTTGACAGGGGTGCAGCACATGAGATAGCGTCAAGGGCGAGAGCACATACATTGTCAAAAGTACTGTCACCTATAAACACCCGCTCACTGACATCCAAACTGCCTCGGTTCTCTATTCGAAGAGTGTGAGGGATGGGCTAGGCTGATGCAGAGAGTGTGGCGGGGGAGGGGGTGGGATGCTGGCGAGGGATGGGGGTGCTGCTGACAGGGTGAGGGCCGGTGATGTGGGTGTTGGAGGACGGTGCGGACCAGGGCGCCCAGGACAGTCGGAGGTACGCCCTGGTAGACTTTCACCGTAACTTTCATCGGATTTACAGTGCAGGAGGAGGCCATTTGGCCCATCGAGTCTGAAATGGCCCTTGGGAAGAGCAACCTACTTAAATCCACACCTCTACCCTATCCCCGTAACCCAGCAACCCCACCCGACATTTTTGGACACTAAGGGCAATTTGTCATGGCCAATCCACTGAACCCGCACATCTTTGGACTGTGGGAGGAAACTGGAGCACCCGGAGGAAACCCACGCAGACACGGGGAGAACGTGCAGACTCCGCACAGAGAGTGAGCCAGCGGGGAATCACACCTGGGCCCCTGGTGCTGTGAAGCAATGGTGCTAACCACTGCTACTATGTCGTCCATGAAGGTGGCAGGGCACTGGGCCAGAGACATCAGGGCACCATGTAAGTGACCCATCACCGTTCACCACCCCTAAGGGCCCCCCCGCCCCAGAACCCATCGCCAGCCCCTCCTCCCCTGAAGTCTGGGGATCCGTGTGATGGAATGGCCAGCAGGCATGCTGGGATTGTCCGGGCAGGGAGTGGAATGTGAAGAGGTTAGGATTATATTCGCTGGAGTTCAGAAGAATGAGGGGGGGATCTCATAGAAACCTATAAAATTCTAACAGAACTGGACAGGGTAGATGCAGGAAGGATGTTCCCGATGGGGACAGGGTAGATGCAGGAAGGATGTTCCCGATGGGGACAGGGTAGATGCAGGAAGGATGTTCCCGATGGGGACAGGGTAGATGCAGGAAGGATGTTCCCGATGGGGACAGGGTAGATGCAGGAAGGATGTTCCCGATGGGGACAGGGTAGATGCAGGAAGGATGTTCCCGATGGGGACAGGGTAGATGTAGGAAGGATGTTCCCGATGGGGATAGGGTAGATGCAGGAAGGATGTTCCCGATGGGGACAGGGTAGATGCAGGAAGGATGTTCCCGATGGGGACAGGGTAGATACAGGAAGGATGTTCCCGATGGGGACAGGGTAGATGCAGGAAGGATGTTCCCGATGGGGACAGGGTAGATGCAGGAAGGATGTTCCCGATGGGGACAGGGTAGATGCAGGAAGGATGTTCCCGATGGGGACAGGGTAGATGCAGCAAGGATGTTCGCGATGGGGACAGGGTAGATGCAGGAAGGATGTTCCCGATGGGGACAGGGTAGATGCAGGAAGGATGTTCCCGATGGGGACAGGGTAGATGCAGGAAGGATGTTCCCGATGGGGACAGGGTAGATGCAGGAAGGATGTTCTCGATGGTGACAGGGTAGATGCAGGAAGGATGTTCCCGATGGGGACAGGGTAGATGCAGGAAGGATGTTCCCGATGGGGACAGGGTAGATGCAGGAAGGATGTTCCCGATGGGGACAGGGTAGATGCAGGAAGGATGTTCCCGATGGGGACAGGGTAGGTGCAGGAAGGATGTTCCCGATGGGGACAGGGTAGATGCAGGAAGGATGTTCCCGATGGGGACAGGGTAGGTGCAGGAAGGATGTTCCCGATGGGGACAGGGTAGATGCAGGAAGGATGTTCCCGATGGGGACAGGGTAGATGCAGGAAGGATGTTCCCGATGGGGACAGGGTAGATGCAGGAAGGATGTTCCCGATGGGGACAGGGTAGATGCAGGAAGGATGTTCCCGATGGGGACAGGGTAGATGCAGGAAGGATGTTCCCGATGGGGACAGGGTAGATGCAGGAAGGATGTTCCCGATGGGGACAGGGTAGATGCAGGAAGGATGTTCCCGATGGGGACAGGGTAGATGCAGGAAGGATGTTCCCGATAGGGACAGGGTAGATGCAGGAAGGATGTTCCCGATGGGGACAGGGTAGATGCAGGAAGGATGTTCCCGATGGGCACAGGGTAGATGCAGGAAGGATGTTCCCGATGGGGACAGGGTAGATGCAGGAAGGATGCTCCCGATGGGGACAGGGTAGATGCAGGAAGGATGTTCCCGATGGGGACAGGGTAGATGCAGGAAGGATGTTCCCGATGGGGACAGGGTAGATGCAGGAAGGATGTTCCCGATAGGGACAGGGTAGATGCAGGAAGGATGTTCCCGATGGGGACAGGGTAGATGCAGGAAGGATGTTCCCGATGGGGACAGGGTAGATGCAGGAAGGATGTTCCCGATGGGGACAGGGTAGATGCAGGAAGGATGTTCCCGATGGGGACAGGGTAGATGCAGGAAGGATGTTCCCGATGGGGACAGGGTAGATTCAGGAAGGATGTTCCCGATGGGGACAGGGTAGATGCAGGAAGGATGTTCCCGATGGTGGGTGTGCCCAGAAGCAGGGTTCACAGTCTGAGGATACGGGGTATAACATTGAAGATAGAGATGAAGAGAAATATCTTCACCCAGAGAGTGGTCGGCCTGTGGAATTCGTTACCACAGGAAGGAGTTGAGGCCAAACATTGTATGTTTCCAAAAATCTGTTAGATTTTGCACTTCGAGGGTGGCAGTGTGACCTCACAGCGCCGAGGACCCGGGTTCAATCCCGGCTCTGGGTCATTGTCCGTGTGGAGTTTGCACATTCTCCCCGTACCAGCGTGGGTTTCGCCCCCACAACCCAAAGATGTGCAGGTTGGGTGGTTGGTCAGGCTAAATTACCCCTTTATTGGAAAAAAATATTCTAAATTTAAAAAAAGAAAAAAACTATATAGCACTTCGGTCAAAGGAGACCAAAGGATATGGGGGGTGGGGGGGGGGGGGGGGGGGGGGGGGGGGAACCGGGATTAGGCTACTGAGTTGGATGGTCAGCAGTGATCATAACGAATAGTGGAGCAGTCTCAAAGGGCTGAATGGCCTCATCCTGTTCCTATTTTCTATGTGAGGCCGGGGCAGGAGTCAGACTCTGTCAAACAATGGGGAACACCAGAGCTCATCACACTGCGGGCCATCATCATCCTCCATCCCGTGGACCAGACCCGCTGATACTATCAACCCAGGGCCAACACATTGTGGGGAAGCTGGGAGGGGGCGTGAAGGTCCTGGGCTGGGGGAAGGTAGCAAGGAGGGTACACGGGAGAGGGTGGATGGTAATGGGTGGGGGTGTGGTATATGGGGTGGGTGGGGGTGTGGTATATGGGGTGGGTGGGGGTGTGGTATATGGGATGGGTGGTAATGGGTGGGGGTGTGGTATTTGGGGTGGGTGGGGGTGTGGTATATGGGATGGGTGGTAATGGGTGGGTGTGTGGTATATGGGGTGGGTGGTAATGGGTGGGGGTGTGGTATATGGGGTGGGTGGGGGTGTGGTATATTGGTGTGCGTGGGGGTGTGGTATATGGGATGGGTGGTAATGGGTGCGGGTGTGGTATATGGGGTGAGTGGGGGTGTGGTATATGGGGAGGGTGGGGGTGTGGTGTATGGGATGGGTGGTAATGGGTGCGGGTGTGGTATATGGGGTGGGTGGGGGTGGTATATGGGGAGGGTGGGGGTGTGGTGTATGGGGTGGGTGGTAATAGGTGGGGGTGTGGTATATGGGGTGGGTGGGGGTGTGTTATATCGGGTGGGTGGGGGTGTGGTGTACAAGAACAGGCCCTTGGGCCCTCCAGGCCTGCGCCAATCCAGATCCTCTATCTAAAACTATCGCCTATTTTCTAAGGATCTGTATCCCTCTGCTCCCTGCCCATTCATGTATCTGTCTAGATACATCTTAAATGACGCTATTGTGCCCGCCTCTACCACCTCCACCGGCAATGCGTTCCAGGCACCCACTACCCTCTGCAGAAAGAACGTTCCACGTATATTTCCCTTAAACTTTTCCCCTCTCACCTTGAACTCGTGACCCCTAGTAATTGAGTCCCCCACTCTGGGAAAAAGCTTCTTGCTATCCACCCTGTCTATACCGCTCATGATTTTGTAGACTGTCATGTGAGAGTACCTTTAAGACATGGATGTTTAAGCAATGTACCTTTAAGAAAATAGTGATGTCAGAGAGTGGGTGGAGCTGAGCTCAGTTCGCCCATTTTGAGGTTAGTTCTGGGATTTCTTTTAGTTTCAGTTTGAGAGAGCAGCTGGGAGTGTCTGTGTGTTTTCCTGAGAGCTGCAGGAAGAAACACCAGCTGGTATGTTGATGTCTACAAATCCAAAGACTATAAATATTTTGAATGTAACCTCATGTCTGTTTTTGAAGTACCTGTTAAGTCTTTTGAATGTGTAAAGGAACAGTTTGCAGGATTGGGTAGTGTTGTATTATTTTTGGGGTTATCTTTGAAGTAAGGGGATGTCGAGAGGTCCAATGTTTATTTAAAAGGTTAATTTGAGTTCATGGAATAAACATTGTTTTGTTTTAAAAACCACGCGTCCATAATTGTAATACTACACCTGGGGAACAAGCCGTGTGCTTCAAAAGCAACAATCCATTAAAGCAGGGGTGGGCAAACTTTTCCGTGCAAGGGCCACATTCAGAAATTCACAATTCACAAAGGGCCGCATAGTATATTAAGTACAATAATTACTTCACCCGGTTATGATTCTGGGCGCCTCATATAGAACATAGAACAGTACAGCACAGAACAGGCCCTTCGGCTCTCGATGTTGTGCCGAGCAATGATCACCCTACTCAAGTCAACGTATCCACCCTATACCAGTAAGTAACCCCCCATTAACCTTAAAAAAAATACCTTTGGCGGGCCGCATGCGGCCCGCGGGCCGTAGTTTGCCCACCCCTGCATTAAAGGGTTGGTTGGACTCCATGATACATTTTGGGGTTCTGAAAACACTTCTCCCATAACAATTGGGGGCTCGAGGGGGATATAAATCTATCTATTGGATTGGCTTTTGTGAACTTTAAGACAGTGAAGGATTGTTGCTTTTCCGGTGTGGTATTTTAGTTTAAGTGCGTTGTGGACAATGGCTCTTCCAGATGCTCAGAAGTTTTTGGGGGTGGAGACTGTCACACGCAGTACCTCACGGACAGAGACTAAAAGACATTGCAGTTAACATTACCTGACAAAATGTGAAAAGATGAGGTAATTATGGTGGTGGCGAAGCATTTAAAGTTGCCTGAGATACAGTTTGACTCATTGGAAATGGCAAAAATTTAGTTGCAAATTAAACAAATGGAACATGAGAACGAATTAAAGCGGCTTGAATGTGAAAGAGAGAGAGAGGAAAAAGAAAAGGAGAGAGAAGAAAGGAGAAAAGAAAGAATAGCCCTAGCAGAACAAAAAGAAAGAGAAAGGGAGGTACAGATCAGGGAAAAAGATAAAGAGAGAGAGTTTGAACTTCAGATAATGGCCATGAAACAAGACAGTCGGTTAAAATTTGCAGATGTAAAGGGAAATGTACAGTTGGATGATAGTGATGAGGATAGTGAGAAAGAGCGTCAAAGGCGTGGCAGGGATCTATTTAAATATGTCCAAGCATTGCCAAGGTTTGACGAGAAGGAACTGGAAGCCTTTTTCATTTCATTGAGAAGGTAGCTAAACAAATGAAATGGCCACAGGACATGTGGGTGCTACTAATTCAAACAAAGCTGGTTGGTAGAGCTTGTGAAGTGTTTGCATCACTACTGGAGGAGGTATCTGGAATGTATGAGGAGGTGAAGAAATCCATCTTAAGTGCATATGAGCTAGTGCCTGAAGCTTACAGGCAAAGATTTAGAAATTGAAGGAACAAATTTGATCAAACATACATGGAGTTTGAGAGGCTCAGAGTAATTTTGATCGGTGGATAAGGGCTTTGAAAATAGACCAAACATATGAAGCTCTCAGAGAAATTATACTTTTGGAGGAGCTTAAAAATTCAATTCCTGATGTAGTGAGAACTCATGTGGAAGAGCAGAGGGTTAAAATTACGAGATTAGCAGCAGAAATAGCAGATGATTATGAATTAGTTCATAAATCAAAGATTGGTTTCCGACGTCAGTTTCAGCCGGTGAGGGATAGAAACTGGGGACATGAGAAATAGTCAAGTGGTAAAGGTAAAGGTGATCTGATGGGAGATAATAAGGAGAGTGTATCTCAGGTTAAAAATAAAATCCAGGAGGGTGGAAAAGAAATGAAAAGTTTCAAATGTTTTCACTGTAATAAACTAGGCCATGTAAAGTCACAGTGTTGGTGGTTAAAGAAAAACACTGGAAAGGCTGATGTGGTTAAACAGGATAAGACAGTGGGATTTGTTAGAGTGGTAAAGGAAAGCCCAAGGGAAGTGAAGGAGGTGCAAACGAGTGTACAACCTGTTCATGAAGTAATTGTTAAGAAAGTGCCAGATGTCTTTAATGAATTTACTTGTGTGGGTAAAATTTACTCGTGTATCAGGAGGAGCAGGTGAAGAAGTCACAATTTTAAGAGATACATGGGCTAGTCAATCTTTAATGGTAAGAGATGAGGAATTATGTAGTTTGGGAAGAATATTGCCAGAAAAGGTGGTAATATGTGGAATTCAGGGTGAGAAGAGTAGCGTTCCATTATATAAGGTGAGGTTGGAAAGTCCAGTGAAGAGTGGTGAAGTGGTAGTAGGAGTAATAGATAAACTATCTTGTCCAGGAATACAGTTTATCTTGGGTAATTATATAGCTGGATCGCAGGTGGGAGTGATGCCTACTGTGGATGATAAGCCAGTGGAAAATCAGCCAACTGAAGTGTTGAAGGACAAATATTCTGGGATTTTTCCGGATTGTGTAGTAACAAGGTCGCAAAGTAACAGGTTAAGACAAGAGGAGAAATCAAAGAGTGAAGATGAAGTTGAAGACCACAATTATCAGAAACAGTTTTTGATCAGATGGTTGAAAAAGAACAAGGACAGGTGGAGGGTGAGGCGGATATTTTTAGTTCAGGACAATTTGCGGAGTTACAACAGAAAAATGTAGAAATAAAACGGATGTATCAGAAAGCACATACGGAAGAGGAATCCGAGTGTATACCAGAGTGTTATTACCGTAAAAGTGATGTCTTGATGAGAAAATGGAGACCTTTACATATGCAGGTGGATGAAAAGTGGGCAGAAGTTCATCAAGTAGTGTTGCCGGTATGGTATAGAAAGGAGGTGTTGCGAGTTGCACATGAGGTACCAGTAGGAGCTCATTTGGAATAAGGAAAACTCAAGCTAAAATCCAGAAACATTTTTATTGGCCTGGACTACATAAAGATGTAGTTACATTTTCTCAATTATGTCACACATGTCAAGCAGTGATAAAACCAGTGCCCTTAATACCCATTCCAGCATTTGATGAAATTTTACGAGGGTCCTAATTGATTGTGTAGGACCGCTTCCTATAACCAAAAATTGG
The DNA here is from genome assembly GCF_902713615.1 of Scyliorhinus canicula. NCBI lineage: Eukaryota > Metazoa > Chordata > Chondrichthyes > Carcharhiniformes > Scyliorhinidae > Scyliorhinus > Scyliorhinus canicula. Next base: position 201,481,657 of record NC_052151.1, read on the forward strand.
AATCAATATCTTTTGACTATAATGGATGTGTCTACTAGGTTTCCAGAGGCCATTCCAGTAGTAATATTACAGCTAAAAAGATTGTGGAGGAGTTACTTAAATTCTTTACTAGATATGGACTACCCACAGAAATACAATCGGATCAAGGATCAAATTTTACCTCAAAGTTATTCAAAGAAGTTATGGATAGCTAAGGAATTAAATAACTTAAATCAACTGCGTACCATCCAGAATCACAGGGAGCGTTAGAAAGATGGCATCAGACATTAAAGACAATGTTGAGGGCGTATTGTCAAGATTATCCAGAGGATTGGGATAAAGGAATTCCATTTGTACTGTTTGAAATTAGGGATGCACCTAATCAGTCAACCAAATTTAGTCCTTTTGAACTAATTTTTGGTCATGAGGTAAGAGGACCACTAAAATTGATCAAAGAAAAATTGGTGGGTGAGAAATTGGAAATTACACTATTGGATTACGTGTCAAATTTTAGGGAACGATTAAATAGAGCAGGTGAATTGACTAGACGACATTTGAAAGTTGCACAAAATGTGATGAAACGGGTAGCGGACAAGAAATCCACAGTTCGTAGTTTTGCAAGTGGAGATATAGTTTTAGTGTTGTTACCAGTGGTGGGGAGCCTTTAAAAGCTAGGTTTTGTGGACCGTATCAGATTGAAAGGAAATTAAGGGAGGTGAATTATGTGGTAAAAACACCAGATAGAAGGAAGACTGACCGAGTGTGTCATGTGAATATGCTTAAAAGTTACTTTGAAAGGGAACGAGAGAAAAAGGAGGTTTTAATGATTCTAATTCAAAGTGACGCACCAAATCCAGATGACTGTGAATTTGATATACCTCAAATTAAATTGGAAAATGAGGATGTTTTTAAAAATTGGGATGAATTGTTAAGTTACCTTCCAGAGGAAAAACAAACTGACCTGAAAGAGTTATTGATATCACATGGGCAAGTTTGTAGAGATAAATTGGGCAGTACTAAAATGGCCATACATGATGGAGATGTGGGAAATGCTGTTCCGATCAAACAACATCCAAATAGACTTAACCCTTTAAACTTGGCACAGGTTAAGAAAGAAATTGAGAGTATGCTTAAAAATGGCATAATTGAAATGAAATGAAATGAAAATGAAATGAAATGAAAATGACATGAAATGAAATGAAAATCACTTATTGTCACAAGTAGGCTTCAAATGAAGTTACTGTGAAAAGCCCCTATCCCCACATTCCGGCTCCTGTTCGGGGAGGCTGGTACGGGAACTGAACCGTGCTGCTGGCCTGCCTTGGTCTGTTTTCAAAGCCAGCGATTTAGCCCTGTGCTAAACCAGCCCCTGTTGGTTTGAAGTGGGTTGCAACCAATGGAGCATAGTAATGGTACCTAAACCAAACGGTACCCAATGGTTGTGTGTGGACTATCGAAGGGTGAATGCAGTTACAAGAATGGACTCATCCTATCCCACGTTTGAAGGATTGCATTGAGAAAGTGGGACAATCTGCTTTTATTTCCAACTCCCAGACATGGAAAGAACATTTTAAACATCGTATTGAGTTTTTGATCGACTTCAGGAGGCGGGTTTGGTGATGAACATAGCCGAAAGTAAATTTAGAGAAGCCCGAATCACTTTCTTTCGGGAGTTTCCAATACCCTCATGACGAAGGGAAATAATGCGATATCTTAGCATGAATGAATTTGATCGAACCTTTGTGCAAAAGATTTGTAGCGTGGTTACTCCACTGATGGAATTGCTGAAGAGACGTAAAAAATGTCAGTGGACAGGGGACTTTAAAAAACAGGCATTGACTGCCTGAAAGCTGTGATAACCCCGATCCTCCTGTATTGGAGAATTGCAAGGGGCTCTGTGGTCAGATTGAACTGAAATATCTGATTCTAAAGAGAAATGCCGAGGAGTAGAGGAATGGACGGATCGTGCAGAGACTTTCTTGTTCAAAGAGAATGTCAATCGAGAAGGATTTCGGTTGGAGGAAGAACGGGAAAAATTGACTTTATTATTATGCCTGTTTGCGTGTGTTTTTTTAAAAACGAAAACGTATATTTACTGTGTGCATTTCTTAGTGGGTGGTGCAAAGGTGAAAAATGAAACCATCTTGCAGTTGATGGTTTATTTCTTTTTCTTGGGGGGAGGTGTCATGTGAGAGTACATTTAAGAAATGGATGTTTAAGCAATGTACCTTTAAGAAAATAGTGATGTCAAGAGTGGGTGGAGCTGAGCTCAGTTCAGCCATTTTGAGGTTAGTTCTGGGATTTTTTAGTTTCAGTTTGACAGAGCAGCTGGGAGTGTCTGTGTGTTTTGCAGAGAGCTGCAGGAAGAAACACCGAGCTGGTCTGTTGATGTCTACAAATCCAAAGACTACAAATATATTGAATGTAACCTCACGTCTGTTTTTGAAGAATTTGTTAAGTCTTTTGAATGTGTAAAGGAACAGTTTGCAGGATTGGGTAGTGTTGTATTATTTTTGGGGTTATCTTTGAAGTAAGGGGTGTTAAGAGATCCAATGTTTATTTACAAGGTTAATTTTAGTTCATGGAATAAACATTGTTTTGTTTTAAAAACCACATGTCCATAATTGTAATACTACACCTGGGGAACAAGCCGTGTGCTTCAAAAGCAACAATCCATTAAAGGTGGGGGTTGGTTGAACTACATGATACATTTTGGAGTTCTGAAAGCACCTCTCCCATAACAAGACCTCAATGAGGTCCCCCTCAACCTCCGTCTTTCTAATGAAAATAATCCTAATCTACTCAACCTCTCTTCAGAGCTAGCACCCTCCATGCCAGGCAACATCTGGTGAACCTCCTCTGCACCCTCTCTAAAGCATCCACATCCTTTTGGTAATGTGGTGACCAGAACTGTACGCAGTATTCCAAATGTGACCGAACCAAAGTCTTATACAACTGTAACATGACCTGCCAACTCTTATACTCAATACCCCTTCCGATGAAGGAAAGCATACTGAGATTACTACCTCTGAGGTCCGACTTTTTAACTTCGCTCCTCACCCTCTAAATTCTGATTGTAGGACCTCATCCCGTTTTTTCCCTATATCGTTGGTGCCTATATGCACCACGACAACTGGCTGTTCACCCTCCCGCTTCAGTATGTCCTGCAGCCGATCTGAGACATCCCTGACCTGTGCACCTGGGAGGCAACATACCATTCGGGAGTCTCGTTTTCGACCACAGAACCGCCTATCTAGTCCCCCTTACGATTGAATCCCCTATGACTATAGCCCTTCCACTCTATTTCCCGCCCTTCTGTACAGCCGAGCCAGCCACAGTACCATGAACCTGGCTATTACTGCCTTCCCCTGGTGAGTCATCTCCCCCAACAGTATCCAAAACGGTATACCTGTTTTGGAGGGAGATGACCGCAGGGGACACCTGCACTGCCTTCCTGCTTTTTCTCTGCCTTTTGGTCACCCATTCCCTGTCTCCCTCAGCAATCCTAATGTGTGGTGTGACTAATTTGATAAACGTGCTATCCACGACCTCCTCAGCATCGTGGATGCTCCAAAGTGAGTCCATTCGAAGCTCCAGAGACATCATGCGGTTTAACAAGTGTGATGCAGTTTACATGGATTTCAGCAAAGCCTTTGACAAGGTCCCACATGGGAGACTTATAAAGACGGAAAATGCATATGGGATACAGGATAACTCTCTCTCTCTTCCTCTGTGTGTCTCTCTCCCCACTCCCTCCCTCCCACTCTGTCTCTCTATCTCTCCTCAGTGTCCGACATCCAATACACCCGTCTGTCCCTATTGTACCTCTGCCATGTATTCTCTCTGTGACCCTGTGATCCAGAGAGCAGAAGCCTGATCCAGAGGGCCCAGTACTGCCTCCCCCCTCTCCACCCCTCCCCAGAATCTCTCTGACTGGGATCTCCCTGCCATTCATGATTGGTAAGCCAGGGCAGCTGGAGGAGCCAATGAAGTTCAAGCTCTAGTCAGGGATGCTCCATAAATCAATCGCAATCGGGTCTGGAGTTCGTCAAGTGGAAATCTCTATCCTCAAGGGACAGATCCTGGTCTTCATGAACTGTACCCCTCTCTGTCTCTTCCCTCCCCCCTCCCCTCGCCATCCATCCCTGTCTCCCTTTCTCACTCTTCTCTCCATTTCTGTCTCCACATTGCTCTCTGTCCCTCTCTCCTTCCCTCCCTGCATCTCACCAAGTCTCCGCCTGGTTCTTGTACTCTCCCTCCATCTCTCTCTCCCTTTTTAATCTCTTTCTTCATCTATCTCCCTTTGTTTTTTTCTTTGTTTCTCTCTTTCACTCTCACACTCTCCTGCCTCTCTCTGTTTCACTCTCACACTCTCCTGCCTCTCCGTCTATTTCACTCTCACACTCTCCTGCCTCTCTCTGTTTCACTCTCACACTCTCCTGCCTCTCTCTCTGTTTCACTCTCTCACTCTCCTGCCTCTCTCTCTGTTTCACTCTCACACTCCTGCCTCTCTCTCTGTTTCACTCTCACACTCTCCTGCCTCTCTCTGTTTCACTCTCACACTCTCCTGCCTCTCTCTCTGTTTCACTCTCACACTCTCCTTCCTCTCTCAATGTTTCACTCTCACACTCTCCTGCCTCTCTCTCTGTTTCACTCTCACACTCTCCTTCCTCTCTCTCTGTTTCACTCTCACACTCTCCTGCATCTCTCTCTGTTTCCCCCTCTTTGTGTTCCCCACTCTGTCCTCTCTCTGTTTCCTCTCTCTGTGTGTCTCTCTCTCTCTCTCTCAGTTTATCTCTCTCTGTCTCTGACCCTTGCCTTCTATTTATCTGTTTCTCTGCCTCTCTCCCTCCTTCAGCACCTGTCAAATTTCTCTGATGTCTTTTATCTCACTGTGGTTCTTCCTCTTTGTCTCAATCTCTCTTTGTCTCTGTTTTCCTTTCTCTGTCCCCCTCTTTTCCTCCTTCGCCCTCTGTGCCTCTTCACCGCTCTCCTCTCTCTGGCCCCTCCCCACTTCTCTCCTGTTCTGTATAGACTGAAATAATACAGAAATGTAAATATTGTAAAACTGAATAAACTGTAAAAAGAAACCACACACACTCATACCTACAAAGAGGAATAAAAGATTTTATCATTTTACAGCCGGTGTTACTCTTAATTTCTGAGTGAATGTTGGTCTCTGTGTTGCTGCCTGAGGACCAGGTTGACCCTGTCACAGAGGATCCTGTCGAGAGGCATCCAGGGCACAGGCACCTTGGCACCTTGCTGTGTGGCAATGTGGTGTATTGGGAATTATTATTGATGCTCGATCAATGACTCCAGAAGCGAGATTGGACGACAATTGAAGGCTTTATTGGACTAGATGATTCACCCAGCAGCGCAGGTACAGAATGAAGCAGCTAGGGAGACACAGACCCTTATACTCCGCCTTACTGGGCGGGACCAGCAGGCAGACTTCACCAATGATATAACAGTCTCAGGTACCTCCCACACCAATGGTCTTACAGCATTATCCAGGGTACCATAATACCCCCTTATACCGACTACCACATTCACCCCCTGTAAAAAAAAAAAAGAGTCTGGTGGGGGTGGTGGTCTCGCGTTATACAGTGGTAGAGGTTGCGGTTATGGTGGTACCCGGTATACATCAGCACAGTGTTTTGCCTCGTTACATGCCGCAACTATTTACAGTATCTATTTACAGTCATCGTGAAGCAATTAGTCGATCGGGTGCCCTGGTCGTCCTCTGCAATTGTCGTAGCTTCAGCGGTGATGCAGGTGCCGGCTCGGGCATCTGTGGCTCCGGGAGCGTGGCTTTGGCTTCTTGTAGCCATCTGGGATGGCCACTTCCAGATTACAAAATGGATGTTTGCAAAGACTACAGGGAAATATGGACAGTGCTAAGAAAGTAGGCAGGCATAGAGCCTGGCCGCTTGTGGATACATTTTACTGCGGTGTTCGGAGAGCTAGCACGCGCCCATTTGTCCCCAGATAATATGGCCAAATGGACTTGAAACCTTGTCTCTCATGCGACAGAGGCAGGACAGAGAGCTTGCGCAAACTACGACCCCCTCAGACGAGGCCCACAACGAGAAATGGGTACTAAAGAGATTATCCTGCGCTTGGGAACAGTCCATGCAGGGAAAATCAGCGTTCTGTAAAGCAGATGAAGAGCAGGCAGACATGCATCCAGTTAGGACGCACCAGATCCCCACATGGGTAAATGAGGAAAGAAACGGCCCACAGCAGCCTAAATCCCAAGAATGTTACAATTGCGGCCAATCAGGACACTTCGCACGAGAGTGCAAAGCACCTCAGAAACAGCAGAGAAACAGCAGACGGGCACCCTAAATAGGAATTGGGGAAAGCCAATTCACTGTGTTGGCGCCCGTTCCGATACCCCAGATATGAACGGCACCGATTGACGGTGTTCGGACTCCCCAACTTGGGTGTGCGACACCCTTTGGGACAAATCCGGGAGACCAGTAGTGGCAGGCACAGTCCGGGGACACCCCGTGGAATTTCTTTGGGACACAGGAGGGTCCCGTACCATGATAAATTCCTCCACAATGTTTCAGCGAGACACATGGCCCACCATGGACACCATTCCTCTCGGCGGTTTTACAGGGCACTTACAGCAGGGACACATCACAGGCCATGTTGCCATTCAGATAGGGAACATTAAAACTGAACACCCCGTAGTTCTGGTCGACCTACCCCAGACAGCCGAACATATTTTAGGAATTGACTTTGTGAGCTCCCACAATCTATCATTCGACCCCGTAAATAGATGTGTGTGGAAGATGGCAAAGGCAGCACGAGCCCCCGCCACGCTCACAGTTGGAGAGTATGAAAATAGGATCAGTGCAGTAGGAGACTTCTCGAAATTTCCCCGACCTAATTGTCTGGTCTAAAATGTCGATGACCTGCTTCTGCAGACAGACACAAAGAAAGAGCACATTTTGCTCCTTCGTGAACTATTAGGACTCCTGCAACAAATTGGCTGTAAAGTGAACCCCAAGAAGGCCCAGATTTTACAGGAAAAAGTGATTTACTTGGGTACAGTAATCACGCATGGTAAACGTGAGATCGAGCAAAAGAGAATTGACTCAATCGTCAAATTGCCCCTTCCCCACAATGTCTCAGCCCTCCAGTCATTTCTAGGACTGGTTCGCTACTGTAGAAACCATATTGATGGTTTCGTCACAAAGGCAGCACCCCTACCTGAACTTCTCAAGAAGCAGGCACCTTGGGAATGGCTTCCACAGCACACGGATGCCGTGGTTGCATTAAAAAGGGCCCTCAGCACAGCCCCCGCATTACAGATCCCAGATCCACTCCCCGTACGCAATTGAAGTTGCAAGCACCGACCGAACCATTTCGGCTGTGCTCCTCCAGGAACGACATGACCGATTAGGCCCCGTGGCGTACGCCTCATGCGTTTTAGATGCTGTCCAGCAAGAATTTTCTGCCTGTGATAGGCACCTGCTCGCAGTTTTTTGGGCAGTACAATACTTTGCCTACATTACAGGACTCAACCCTATCACCATTCTAACTGAACACACCCCAACACAACTCCTATTAGATGGTAGAATTAAGGATGGCACAGTCAGCCAAATCCATGCAGCCCGTTGGACTCTTCTCTTACAGGGACGGGACATAACAGTTAAGAGGACAAAGACCCACACCTTCCTCGCTGATAACTTACAGTACGCAGGCACCCCACACAAATGTGAAATCATCTCCACTAAACACAATACAGGACCCTTTATACCTAAGTCAGCTCCCCCGAAACCAGGTACTTCACCCCAGAGACCCCAGCCTGCAGGCTCTATGTGGATGGCTCCTCCACAGTTGCGGTATCTATGTAGAGGACGCGCAGGGACGCGCGTTAGAAGAGATTTCATTAAAATTGCCAGGACATCTAGACTCGCAGGCAGCAGAACTGGCAGCCATAGCGTACACATTGTAGGCCTCCCCGATTCGTTTCCGACCCCAGCCGACATATATTTGGCATCTCCACATCATGACATATATTCTGACAGTTTATATGTCTGTAACAGTTTAACCGAATTCCTACCCCTGTGGGAATCGAGAGGATTTGTTTCCGCAGACGGAAAGCCCCTACCCTCAGCCCCATTACTCCGGCATATCCTAGAGACAGCTAAAGATAGGAAATATGGAATTATTAAAGTCCGTAGCCATCATCGTTCTTCCCCCGGTAACGTTAAGGCAGACGCCCTAGCAAAGGCAGGTTCCAGATACGGTCACTTTTGGAACCCCCCCCCCCCCCCCCCCCCCGAGAGCGCCCCAGTACACGCGGTTCAGGTCTCACAGACCAATATTTAGGATCTAGCGAAGGCCCAGAAGGACGATGAGAAGCTCAGGGAAGTTTTTAAAGGCAACTTCCCAGCCCCTTATGATAAGTTTAAACACTCGTTAACCACACATGACGATGTGATTTTAAAAGATGGCATTTATGTAGTTCCCAGCCAGGACCAGAATCAAATTATTTGTCAGTTCCATGACAACCATGGACACCAGGGCATTGAACCCACCCTAGCCCACCTCAGCCCTCTCTGATGGTGGCCTGATTTAAAGACTGATGTGACTCACTATATCGAGAATTGTTTGATCTGTGCCCAGTGTGGACAGCTATGCAAGAAAAGGTCAGCTTAGTCATACCCGCCCCGTTAATGGCCCCTGGACGAATTTGCAAATCGATTACATAGGACCCTGCAGGAATGGTTTCACGTATGTGTTGGTGGTCATCGACACCTTAACAAAATGGGTGGAAGCTTTTCCATCCAGACAGCTAAAATCCTCACTCAGCACATCTTTACAAGATGGGGACTCCCACGCAGTATAGAGTCCGATCAAGGCTCCCATTTTACAGGGCGAGTAATGAAAAACGTCCTTACGATTTTCGGTATAAAACAGAAGTTCCATATCGCATATCACCCCCAGTCAAGCGGAAGAGTAGAAAGGATGAACAGAACTTTAAAAGCCACTCTCAGAAAAATGGTGCAACAGCACAATAGCACCTGGGACACAATTCTCCCCTTTGCTTTAATGTTCATACGAACCACGGTATCAACGTCCACCGGATACACCCCCCACACCCTCATGACCGGACGCCCCATGAAAGGGACAGAATATTTATTAAGACTGGATTTGGCCAGCCCCGCAGTCACCGCCCTCACCCATGAGAAAGCTGTACAGCAGATTATTGAGAATGTAAAGGCAGCCCAGCTCGCACCAGCTGTTAGACTTGGGACCCACAAGAAGCAAAGCAAAGTTTGCTTTGATAAGACGGTACACGCCACCGAGTTTGTAGTGGGGCAGCAAGTTATGCTAGCCCTATACAATCCCAGTTCATTCCTCTCCCCCAAATTTGCCGGACCGTACTCCATCTCCTACAAAGTCAGCCCCTCTGTATACAAGATCACATATCCCAATGGCAAGTCTGCGTGGTTCCACATAAACCAGCTTAAGGCTTATGGCTCACAGAACAACCATTCGCACCACATCTCGCTCGCAGCAGCAGATGAGCACCCCCCCCCCGCACACAAACAACCTTTCCTACCTTCCCTCAACCTGTCCAGCCCATCCTCAGACACAACTTCGACTCCACCCCCAGAGGCACGACTCCACCTCCCCCCACCCCCAAGCGACAGCCCCAGCACACCACGCTATGATTACACCCCTGCACCAGGCCCCACTCCCAGTGACTCCGAACACGATTCCAGCAACCCCTTCGAGATAACGTACATTAAAGCCCCTGATCCAGTCCCACCCCCCCCCCCCCGATGATTATGCATTCCCCCCTAGCACCTCCAACCTCGATACAAAATACTGGCACCGAGACAATTCGTTCAGGCTCATCCGGAATGATAAGATGGACCCCAAATTTAGCACGATTACTCCAGTCACGAGTATGGCAATCGGGAGAAGATGATAACTTAGAGTCTGACTCCCACCAAACGAATCCCTTTGCGACTCTGTTCGCTTCAGAGCAATGAGGTGTCCAGGTGATGGTAAAAATGGAACCGATGGAGATTTACGGTGTCCTTTCTGATGGAACCTGCACGATTTTGTTATGTCAGTTGGTTGTTTTAAATGTTTGTTACTGTCACTGTTGAATATTGTTTGTTCCCTACATGTTTTATGGCCCCACGCCACCACTCCTTTGACGCCCGCTGGCAGTTAAAGGAACAATTCTGTCCATAGACAACCGTTCGTAACTGCTCTTCTGCTTCGAAGGCAGGAGATAGCATAACTCCAACCACCATCATAACCACACTCTTACCCACTCTTGTCCGGTCACTCAGGCAGTGGAGTAACGGCCCTGGTCCCCACCCTGCCTGAGGACCCCCTGGTCAGCTACGCTCGGGTAGAGCACATACGGCGCTGGTCACCGTCCTACCTGGGGATTCCACCCATTCTTACCCGCCGCGGCCCATACGCACCCCATTTTGGCACTTTTAGTTCGAAATTCTTATGTTTGTTTATGGCGACCCTTAGGTTGCTTCCCGATGCTATTTACATCCTCGATCACTGGGATGGTAGATCGCACAGGCTGCGAGATGGCTCGCACTGTGTCAGTTTTCTCGGATGTCTTGTCCCAAAGATTCAGCTTTTAAAAGAAAAATGAGGGAGTCACAAATGGTGACCAATTGTAATGGGTAATTGGCAATAAAGGACAGACAGACGGACCTACGCGATCTTAAGCAAGATAATAACAGAAATTATGCTTGTGGCCATAGAACCACAGGAACCTCAGAAGAAGAACAGAAGAAGACAGAAAGAAGGAAAGATGAAGACAACCATCATGCTCTACAGTTGGATCTTAGTGGGATCCCTCCAGTTGTGCCCGGACGCTACCCCCTTGACCCCTATCATGCAGGCCGTGAATGTTACACACCCCTGCCATGCACTGTACCCCGAGGCAGTAACCAATATACTGACCTGATGTGACCGGTTCATAACCTGGTACTCCCTGTCCTACGTTGTGGAATCACTATTGGTACTTGCGATACTCTGCAGTGTCGTGCATACCCTATGGCTGAGGAAATGGTGGAGGAAAGCCTCCCGCACTCGCACTCCGATATACACATTCAGATCCCCTATTTTCGGACTTCAACAAACCCCCAACCCCTTTAAGTGAATTAAAGTGCATCCGTTTTTTTGCGTGTGTTTTGTTCGTTCCAATAAAAAGAAATGTAACACTCTGTGCTTGACTGCCAAGCCAGAGAGACCTGTGTTGCTTACAGTTTAAAATGTTGTAAATTCTTTTGATTTCTTGAGTAAGGATAGTTTAGTCAAGGATTGTTAGAGGTTCCAGTTTTTTTTATTTTGTAATGCGTGCCTGAATGTCATAGTGCCCCGGAGAATTTTATAATGATGAAAATGAAATGAAATGAAATGAAAATCACTTGTCACAAGTAGGCTTCAAATGAACTAACTGTGAAAAGCCCCTAGTCGCCACATTCCGGCGCCTGTTCATGGAGGCTGGTATGGGAATTGAACCGTGCTGCTGGCCTGCTTTGGTCTGCTTTCAAAGCCAGCGATTTAGCCCTGTGCATTCAAGTAACATTCAAGTAACCGATCGATGTCCAGACACCCCGGCACCAGAAAGACACAAAGTAAGGCCAACGGCCACCTAGGACACGCCCAGCCATCAGGGCACCCGCCCCTTTATTGGTCAAGATCAATACGAGTGATCTAGATACGGCCCAATTAATTGGGGTCAAGTTCAAGGCCCGCCCACAAGGGTGCGAAGCCCCTTCGGGTATAAGAAGAAGCCCCCGATTGAGAATCGCTCTCTTGGACTCGGCTCTCAAAGCGGAGAGACCCGTCCGCCTGCTGCACCAGAAGCAAGTCAGTCCAAGGTTAACACTCGCCAACAGACGGACGAACTTAGCTGTTCTCCTGTTACACCTTCGCACCCAACAGCCTCAGATCCGAATAACGGCCATTGTTCCTCTGACTGAGTGGGCACCCGAAGTTAAGTATAGGCGTTAGCGTTAGAGATAGTTTAGTTTGTGGCATTTGTGCATGAGTAGATATTACTGTGTGTGTAAATAGTGTTGACTTTGAACTAACTAACTGGTGCCTTGGTTCCTTGATCAGTATTCGGGTTTGAACCTTGTGGCGGTACCGAAAGATATCTGGCGACTCTAGAGCAAATATAATTAAGATTGAGAAAGGCAACCATATTTAGAACCAGATAAACAGAGCAACATTCTTCAGCAGCTTCATCACCCCTGGATGGGACCGGTGAAAGGACCGATCCACCTGGGAAGGGGACGGCTGTGGGGTGAACCGGTGGGAGGAGGGTGGGGTTGGTGGTGAAGGTGTGGGTGGGGATCCAGCGGGCGCCAGGTCCCGAAGGGAGAGCGTGTCCTGTCGGCCGTCAGGGTGAACGTAAAGGAGGTGGACCTTCTCGACCAATGGGTTTGACTTGTGCCCCCTCACGTGTTTGCGGAGCAGAATGGGTCCAGGAGCTGCCAGCCAGGTTGGGAGCGAGGTCCCGGAGGAGGAGTTCCTAGGGAAGACAAGGAGACGTTCATGAGGTGTTTGGTTGATCATGGTGCACAGCAGTGATCGGATGGAGTGGAGAGCATCCGGAAAGACCTCCTGCCAGCGGGAGACTGGGAGATTTCTGGACCGTTGGGCCAGTAGGATGGTCTTGCAGACCATTCCGTTCTCCCTCTCTACCTGTCCATTTCCCCGGGGGTTGTAACTGCAATGCCCTTGCTGAGCAGGAATTGACGCAGTTCGTCAATAACGTCACCATCTGCCTATCGCTGTGTATGTAGGCGGGGAAACCGAATAGGTTAAAGATACTGGGGAGGGCTTTTATGACGGTGGCTGCGGTCATATCGGGGCAGAAGATGGCGAATGGGAACCGGGAGTACTCGTTAGTCACGTTCAGGAAGTACGTGTTGCAGTCAGTGGAGGGGAGGGGCCCTTTGAAGTCCATACTGAGGCGTTCAAAGGGACAGAAAGCCTTTATCAGATGCGCTTTCTCTGGCCTGTAGAAGTGCGGCTTCCACTCTGTGCAGATTTGGCAGTTCCTGGTGACTGTCCTCCTCGATGGAGTAGGGCAGGTTGCGGGTCTTTGATGAAATGGAAGAATCGAGTGACCCCCGGGTGGCAGAAGTCCTCGTGGAAAGCCTGGAGTCGGTCCACTTGTGCGTTGGCACATGTGCCGCAGGATAGGGCAAAAGGAGGCTCATTTAGCTTCCCGGGACGATACAAGATCTCGTAGTTGTAGGTAGAGAGCTCGATCCTCCACCGTAAGATATTATCGTTCTTTATCTTGCCCCGCTGTGCATTATCGAACATGAAATCAACCGACCGTTGGTCAGTGAGGAGAGTGAATTTCCAGCCGGCCAGGTAATGCCTCCAATGCCGCACAGCTTCTACTATGGCCTGGGCCTCCTTTTCAACTGAGGAATGGTGGATTTCTGAAGCGTGGAGGGTGCGTGAGAAGAAGGCCACGGGTCTGCCCACTTGGTTGAGAGTGGCCGCCAGAGCTACGTCGGATGCGTCGCTCTCGACTTGGAAGGGGAGGGATTCGTCGATTGCGTGCATCGTGGCCTTTGCAATGCCTGCTTTGGTGCGGCTGAAGGCCTGGCGGGATCTGCCAACAGGGGAAAAACTGTGGATTGAATTAGTGGGCGGGCCTTGTCCGCGTAGTTGGGGACCCACTGGGCATAATACGAAAAAAATCCCAAGCAGCGTTTCAGGACCTTGGAGCACTGGGGGAGGGGAAACTCCATGAAGGGGCGCATGCGTTCGGGATCTGGGCCTATAACTCCATCATGCACTACGTAGCCGAGGATGGCTAGATGGTCCGTGCTGAACACGCATTTGTCCTTGTTATATGTTAGATTAAGGATTTTTGCGGTATGTAGGAATTTTCGGAGGTTAGTGTCATGGTCCTGCTGGTCGTTTCCGCAGATGGTGACGTTATCGAGATACGGAAAAGTGGCCCGCAAGCCATTCCGGTCAACTATTCGGTCCATCTCCCGTTGGAAGACCGAGACTCCATTAGTGACACTGAAGGGAACCCTTAGGAAGTGGTAGAGCTGCCCATCTGCTTCGAATACAGTGTATTTGCGATCGCTATGGCGGATGGGGAGCTGATGGTAGGTGGATTTCAGATCCACTGTGGAAAAGTCCCTGTAGTGAGCAATCTGTCTGATTGACCAAATTAGATATGCGGGGGAGAGGGTACGTGTCGAGCTGCGTATACCTGTTGATGGCCTGACTATAATCGATGACCATCCTGTGCTTCTCCCCGGTCTTTACAACCACTACTTGAGCTCTCCGGGGGCTGTTGCTAGCCTCGATAATACCTTCCTTCAGTAACCGCTGGACTTCCGACCTAATGAAGGTCCGGTCCTCGGCACTGTACCCTCTGACCCTGATGGCAACGGGTTTGCAATCCGGGGTGAGGTTCGCAAAAAGGGAAGGCGGCTCGACCTTGAGGGTCGCGACGCTGCAGACAGTGAGGGGGGTATAGGGCCGCCGAATTTAAAAGTTAAGTTTTGGAGGTTACATTGGAAGTCTAACCCTAGGAGCGTGCCAGTGCAGAGGTGAGGGAGGATGTAGAGGTGGAAATTTTTTAATTCCCTTCCCTGGACCGTGAGGTTCGCCATGCAGAAACATTTGATCTCTGTCTTGTTATGCTCTTGGCGTAGGATAAGCAGCTTCCTTGATGTGCACTCTGACAAAGGAAGGTTCAGACGTGGAGATAACTTCAACATGTTTATTAAACTATTTACAATTCTCCTACTCGGATTCGCCTCTACTGTTAATCCTTCCATAGCTACTCAGACTGACAAACCAGTCTGCTACAATCCACGCGGTGGGTGTGATGTGTTGAATCAACCCTGTGTCTGTACTCACTGAGTGTCTCCACTGGAAAAAGGAAGATCATGTGTGCTGTGTCCTTTTATATATGGGTTGGTGTAATGCTCCCCCTGTGGTGTCACCTCTCTGTGTATAGTGAATGCCCATTGGTCGTGTCCTATCTTATTGACCTATTGGTTAAGTGTCTGTGTGTCATGTCTCCCTCTAGTGTCTAGTTAGTCTACGTGTATTTACATTAACCCCTTGTGTATCTACAGTGATGCATATCACCACAATCTCTACAGAGTGAGACCCGGAGGCCAGGGAGATTCTTTGATTAACTGGGTGGATGGGAAGAGAACAGCGTCTTACCGTGTTGGGGTGTATGAAGCTCTCTGTGCTCCCAGAGTCGATCAAGCAGGATGATTTATGCCCATTGATGAGCACGGTCGTCGTCGCGGTCGAGATCGTTCGCAGCCGAGATTGGTCCAGGGTCACCGAGGCAAGTCGTGGCAAATGCTGGAAGTTTTCTTCGGGCAATGTGTGGTCATCCGAATCATGGTCCTGAGACTCCAGCCAAGATGGCGGCGCCCACTGGTCGCACATGGCTGGGAGTGTGCAAGATGGCGGTGCCCATCCATCGCACGTGGTCCCTGGGGAGCAAGATGACGGTGCCCGAGGCCTGCACAGTGCTCTGGAGAAGGAAGATGGCGGCGTCCGCTGGCCGCACGTGGCTCGTGGAGAGGGTTGGGGTGGTGGTCCCGGTTTGCCCCTGGCGACCGCCCAGGCCTGGCATACCGCCACAAAATGGCCCTTTTTGCCGCTTCCTTTGCAGGTGGAGGAGCGGGCCGGGCAGAGCCACCGGGGGGGCTTGGCTTACCTGCAAAAATAGCAGCGGAGCCCCCCGGGGTTGCCTGGGAGCTGCGCGGCACAAGCTTGTGGGGGGATGGGGGATGCATCAGAGTCGGCCGCGAGGGGGGTTCCACGCTGCCCAAGGGGCTGCCGCGCGGTCGGGGATGTACGTGCGGGCGTTTCGGAAGGCCATATCCATGGAGCTAGCAAGGGCCCGTACCTCCTTGAGGTCTCGTGTCTCTTTCTCCAGCAGCCGCTGGCGGATTTGGGAGGACAGCATACCTGCAATGAATGCGTCTCTGATCAAAGGTTCTGTGTGATCGCTGGCTGAAACCTGTAGGCAGTCACAGTTCCTACCTAACACCACGAACGCACGGTAGAATTCCTCCAGCGATTCCCCAGGGATTTGCCGCCTCATCGCTGGCAGATGTCGGGCGTAGACCTGGTTTACTGGGCGAATATAGTATCCTTTCAACAGGGCCATCGCGGCCTCGAAATTGTCCACATCCTCAATGAGGGTGTAGATCTCTGGGCTCACCCTCGTGTGAAGAACTTGCATCTTCTGGTCCTCCGTGGGTGCAGTTGTGGCCGTCCTGAGGTACCCGTTGAAGCACGCCAGCCAGTGTTTGAAGGTTGCCGCTGAGTTTGCCGCGTGGGGGCTGATACTCCGGATTGATTCGGAGCTCCATTCTTTAAAATCTAGTCCAATAAATTGATGCTCGATCAATGACTCCAGAAGCGAGATTGGATGACAATTGAAGCCTTTATTGGACTAGTTGTTTCCCCCAGCAGCTCAGGTACAGAATGCAGCTGCTGGGGCGACACAGACTCTTATACTCCGCCTTACTGGGCGGAACCAATGATCTTACTGTCTCAGGTACCTTCCGCACCAATGATCTTACAGCATCAACCTGGGTACCATAATACCCCTAAAATCGACAACCTCAACTATGTGAACCATCACACTGCTGTGGCAAACAGCAGCCACTAGTTATCTCCTGTGTGCTTCGCTTTCCACTCGTTAATGACACTATTGGAACCTGAGAGATGGGCATTCCAGACCCCCACCCTTCAGCGCTCCTTCAGTACTGATCCTCTGAAAGAGCAGCGCTCCCTCAGTACTGACCCTCTGACAGTGCAGCACTCCCTTAGCACTGACCCTGACAGTGCAGCACTCCCTCAGTACTGACCCTCTGACAGTGCAGCGCTCCCTCAGTACTGACCATCTGACGGTGCAACGCTCCCTCAGTACTGACCCTCTGACAGTGCAGCGCTCCCTCAGTACTGACCCTCTGACAGTGCAGCACTCCCTCTGTACTGACCCTCTGACAGTGCAGCACTCCCTCAGTACTGACCCGAAAAGACCTGGGGGCCACGTGCTTGATTACAACAGCAGTGGCAGACCAGTCAGCTTCAGGAATTTGTACACCAACCTGGTCATCAGGAACGAGAGCAGGGAGATCTGTGGCGCGGGTGTCATACGCCGACTTGCATTGTGCCCCGAGACAGATGCACTCTTCGCAGGACCGGAAAGTTGTCCAGGTCTGGGACGTGTATTGCAGGCACCGTTGTCCGTAATGTGCGGTTCATTAACAATTGTGCTGGTGACAGGCTAGTGGACAAAGGAGTTGACTGTCGGCAAGTAGTGCGAGGTAAAAGTCGGATCCCGCATCAGCCGCTTTGCACAGGAGTCGTTTGACAATGTGTGCCCCCTTCTCAGCTTTGCCATTCGACTGGGGGTAGTGGGGACTGGAGGTGACGTGTGTGAAATTATACCGCCGGGCAAAGTTGGACCACTCCTGACGAGCAAAACACGGGCCATTATCGCACATGGCCGTGAGCGGGATGCCATGGCGACCAAAAGTCTCCTTGCGCGCACGGATGACCACTGTCGATGTGAGGTCATGCAGCCTAACTACCTCTGGGTAGCTAGAGAAGTAGTCCACTCTGAGGACATAGTCCCGGCCTAGTGCATGGAAAAGTTCAATGCCAACCTTGGTCCATGGGGACGACACCAATTCATGTGGCTGCAAGGTCTCTTTTGGCTGAGCCGGCTGGAACCGTTGGCATGTCGGGCAGTTGAGAACGGCGTTGGCGATGTCCTGGTTGTCCCCACACCCTTTAATATCCCAGACAGTCTAATCCCACTCCCCCCTCACTCTCTGCACCCTTTAATATCCCACCCAGTCTAATCCCACTCTCCCCCTCACCCTTTAATATCCCGCCCAGTCTAATCCCAGCTCCCCCTCACTCCCCACACCCTTTAATATCCCACCCAGTCTAATCCCACTCTCCCCCTCACTCCCCACACCCTTTAATATCCCACCCAGTCTAATCCTACTCTCCCCCTCACTCCCCACACCCTTTAATATCCCACCCAGTCTAACCCCACTCTCCCCCTCACTCCCCACACCCTTTAATATCCCACCCAGTCTAACCCACTCTCCCCCTCACTCCCCACACCCTTTAATATCCCACCCAGTCTAACCCCACTCTCCCCCTCACTCCCCACACCCTTTAATATCCCACCCAGTCTAATCCCACACTCCCCCTCACTCCCCCCACCCTTTAATATCCCAGCAAGTCTAATCCCACTCTCCCCCTCACTCCCCCACCCTTTAATATCCCACCCAGTCTAATCCCACTCCCCTCACTCCACACACCCTTTAATATCCCGCCCAGTCTAATCCCACTCTCCCCCTCACTCCCCGCACACTTTAATATCCCAGCCAGTCTAATCGCACTCTCCCCCTCACTCCCCACACCCTTTAATATCCCGCCCAGTCTAACCCCACTCTCCCCCTCACTCCCCGCACCCTTTAATATCCCACCCAGTCTAATCCCACTCTCCCCCTCACCCTTTAATATCCCACCCAGTC
Organism: Scyliorhinus canicula; assembly: GCF_902713615.1. Taxonomy (NCBI): domain Eukaryota; kingdom Metazoa; phylum Chordata; class Chondrichthyes; order Carcharhiniformes; family Scyliorhinidae; genus Scyliorhinus; species Scyliorhinus canicula. The sequence goes on from NC_052151.1 coordinate 201,500,229, forward strand.
AAATCCCACTCCCCTCACTCCACACACTCTTTAATATCCCAACCAGTCTAATCCCCCTCCCCACACCCTTTAATGTCTCACCCAGTCTAATCCCACACTCCCCCTCACTCCCCACACCCTTTAATATCCCAGCAAGTCTAATCCCACTCTCCCCCTCACTCCCCACACCCTTTAATATCCCACCCAGTCTAATCCCACTCCCCTCACTCCACACACCCTTTAATATCCCGCCCAGTCTAATCCCACTCTCCCCCTCACTCCCCGCACACTTTAATATCCCAGCCAGTCTAATCGCACTCTCCCCCTCACTCCCCACACCCTTTAATATCCCGCCCAGTCTAATCCCACTCTCCCCTCACTCCCCACACCCTTTAATATCCCGCCCAGTCTAATCCCACTCTCCCCTCACTCCCCACACCCTTTAATATCCCACCCAGTCCAATCCCACTCTCCCCCTCACTCCCCACACCCTTTAATATCCCACCCAGTCTAATCCCCCTCTCCCCCTCACCCTTTAATATCCCACCCAGTCTAATCCCATTGTCCCCTCACCCTTTAATATCCCACCCAGTCTAAACCCACTCTCCCCCTCACTCCCCACACCCTTTAATGTCCCACCCAGTCTAATCCCACTCCCCCCTCACTCTCTGCACCCTTTAATATCCCACCCAGTCTAATCCCACTCTCCCCCTCACTCACCACACCCTTTAATATCCCACCCAGTCTAATCCCACTCTCCCCTCACTCCCAAAACCATTTAATATCCCGCCCAGTCTAATCGCACTCTGCCCCAGACACCCCACGCCTTTTAATATCCCACCCAGTCTAATCACACTCCCCCCTCACTCCCCGCACCCTTTAAAATCCCACCCAGTCTAATCCCACTCTCCCCCTCACTCCCCACACCCTTTAATATCCCAGCCAGTCTAATCCCACTCTCCCCCTCACTCCCCACACCCTTTAATATCCCACCCAGTCGAATCCCACTCTCCCCACACCCTTTAATATCCCAGCCAGTCTAATCCCACTCTCCCCCTCACTCCCTACACCCTTCAATATCCCAGCCAGTCTAATCCCACTCTCTCCCTCACTCCCACACCCTTTAATATCCCACCCAGTCTAATCCCACTCTCCCTTCACTCCCCACCCTTTAATATTCCACCCAGTCTAATCCCACCCCTCTCACTCCCCACACCCTTTAATATCCCACCCAGTCTAATCCCACTCTCCCCTCACTCTCCACACCCTTTAATATCCCACCCAGTCTAATCCCACTCCCCCCTCCCCCACACCCTTTAATATCCCACCCAGTCTAATCCCACTCTCCCCTCACCCTTTAATATCCCACCCAGTCTAATCCCACTCTCCCCCTCACTCCCCACATCCTTTAATATCCCATCCTGTCTAATCCCATTCTCCCCTCACTCCCCACACCCTTTAATATTCCATCCAGTCTAATCCCCTCCCCCTCCCCCACACCCTTTAATATTCCACCCAGTCTAATCCTACTCTCCCCTCACTCCCCACACCCTTTAATATCCCACCCAATCTAATCCCACTCCCCCCTCCCCCCACCCACCCCCCCAGCCTGCAGAGGGACCAACCCCCCCCCCCCATTACCTCACAGAGGGACGGCCACCCCTATTAAGGGGCACCCCAGAGAGGGGGCAGCATGGTAGCATTGTGGATAGCACAATCGCTTCACAGCTCCAGGGTCCCAGGTTCGATTCCAGCTTGGGTCACTGTCTGTGCGGAGTCTGCACATCCTCCCCGTGTGTGCGTGGGCTTCCTCCGGGTGCTTCGGTTTCCTCCCACAGTCCAATGATGTGCAGGTTATGTGGATTGGTCATGCTAAATTGCCCGTAGTGTCCAAAATTGCCCTTAGTGTTGGGTGGGGTTACTGGGTTATGGGGATAGGGTAGAGTTGTTGACCTTGGGTAGGGTGCTCTTTCCAAGAGCCGGTGCAGACTCGATGGGCTGAATGGCCTCCTTCTGCACTGTAAATTCTATGATTCTATGATTTAACCCCGCTAAGGGACCAACCCCCCCATTACCCCGCAGAGGGACCGACCCCCCCATTACCCCCACAGTGACTGTCCCCTATTACCCCCACATAGGGACCCCCCATTACCCCCACAGAGGGACCGACCCCCCCATTACCCCCACAGAGGGACCGACCCCCCCATTACCCCCACAGAGTGACTGCCCCCTATTACCCCCACATAGGGACCCCCCATTACCACCACAGAGGGACCGACCCCCCCCATTACCCCCACAGAGTGACTGCCCCCTATAACCCCCACAGAGGGACCGACCCCCCCATTACCCCCACAGAGGGACTGACCCCCCCATTACCCCCACAGAGTGACTGCCCCCTATTACCCCCACATAGGGACCCCCCCATTACCACCACAGAGGGACCGACCCCCCCATTACCCCCACAGAGTGACTGCCCCCTATTACCCCACAGAGGGACCGACCCCCCCATTGCCCCCACACAGGGACCGACCCCCCCCCCATAACCCCCACAGAGGGACCAACCCCCCCATTACCCCCACAGAGGGACCGACCCCCCCATTACCCCCACACAGGGACCCCCGCTTACCCCCACAGAGGGACCGACCCCCCCATTACCCCCACACAGGGACCGACCCCCCCATTACCACCACAGAGGGACCGACCCCCCCATTACCCCCACAGAGTGACTGCCCCCTATTACCCCACAGAGGGACCGACCCCCCCATTGCCCCCACACAGGGACCGACCCCCCCCATAACCCCCACAGAGGGACCAACCCCCCCATTACCCCCACAGAGGGACCGACCCCCCCATTACCCCCACACAGGGACCCCCGCTTACCCCCACAGAGGGACCGACCCCCCCATTACCCCCACACAGGGACCCACCCCCCCATTTCCTCCAGAGGGACCGACCCCTCCATTACCCCCACAGAGTGACTGCCCCCTATTACCCCCACAGAGGGACCCCCCCATTACCCCCACAGAGGGACCGACCCCCCCATTGCCCCCACAGAGTGACTGCCCCCTATTACCCCCACAGAGGGACCCCCCATTACCCCCACAGAGGGACCGACCCCCCCATTACCCCCACAGAGGGACCGCCCCCCCATTACCCCCACAGAGGGACAGAGCCCCCCCATTACCCCCACAGAGGGACCCCCCCCATTACCCCCACAGAGGGACCGACCCCCCATTACCCCCACAGAGTGACTGCCCCCTATTACCCCCACAGAGGGACCCCCCCATTACCCCCACAGAGGGACCGACCCCCCCATTACCCCCACACAGGGACCCACCCCCCCATTTCCTCCAGAGGGACCGATCCCCCATTACCCCCGCAGAGGGACCGACCCCCCCATAACCCCCACAGAGGGACCGCCCCCCCATTACCCCCACAGAGGGACAGAGCCCCCCCATTACCCCCACAGAGGGACCGCACCCCCATTACCCCCACAGAGGGACCGCCCCCCCATTACCCCCACAGAGGGACAGAGCCCCCCCATTACCCCCACAGAGGGACCGACCCCCCCGTTTGCCCCACAGAGGGACCGACCCCCCATTAACCCCACCGAGGGACCGTACCCCCACAGAGGGACCGACCCCCCATTAACCCCACCGAGGGACCGTACCCCCACAGAGGGACCGACCCCCCATTACCCCCAGTGACTGCCCCCTATTACCCCCACAGAGGGACCCCCCCATTACCCCCGCAGAGGGACCGACCCCCCATTACCCCCACAGTGACTGCCCCCTATTACCCCCACAGAGGGACCCCCCCATTACCCCCACAGAGTGACTGCCCCCTATTACCCCCACAGAGGGACCCCCGCTTACCCCCACAGAGGGACCGACCCCCCCATTACCCCCACACAGGGACCGACCCCTCCATTACCCCCACAGAGGGACCGACCCCCCATGAACCCCACAGAGGGACCGACCCCCCATTACCCCCACAGAGGGACCGACCCCCATTACCCCACAGAGGGACAGACCCCCCATTACCCCCGCAGAGGGACCGACCCCCCATTACCCCCACAGTGACTGCCCCCTATTACCCCCACAGAGGGACCCCCCCATTACCCCCACAGAGTGACTGCCCCCTATTACCCCCACAGAGGGACCCCCGCTTACCCCCACAGAGGGACCGACCCCCCCATTACCCCCACACAGGGACCGACCCCTCCATTACCCCCACAGAGGGACCGACCCCCCATGAACCCCACAGAGGGACCGACCCCCCATTACCCCCACAGAGGGACCGACCCCCATTACCCCACAGAGGGACAGACCCCCCATTACCCCCGCAGAGGGACCGATCCCTCCCATTTCCCCCACAGAGGGACCGCACCCCCCCATTACCCCCAGAGGGACCGATCCCCCCCATTTCCCCCCCAGAGGGAGCAACCCCCCATGAACCCCACAGAGGGACCGCACCCCCATTACCCCCACAGAGGGACCGACCCCCCATTACCCCCAGAGGGTCCGACCCCACCATTACCCCCGCAGAGGGACCGACCCGCCATTAACCCCACAGAGGGACCGACCCCCCATTACCCCCACAGAGGGACCGATCCCCACCAATTACCCACACAGAGGGACCGACCCGCCATTAACCCCACAGAGGGACCGACCCCCCATTACCCCCAGAGGGACCGACCCCCCATTACCCCCAGAGGGACCAGCCACCCCATTACCTCGTGCCCCCCATTATCCTGCCTCCCCCGTTACACAGCTTCCCCCCCATTATGCCACCCCTGTTACGCTGCCCCCCATTACGCCGCCCCCCATTACGCTGCCACCCCCCATATTACCTCTCCCGCCACCCCCATTAGCCCCCCCCCCCCCGCTTTGTTTTGCCCCTCAGAAAGATGGCGGCCTACTACTGGGGCCACCCTTCTTATTGTGCCCCTCTGCAAAATAGCGAGACACGGCAACAGTATGAGATCCCACACTGAGCTGCCCCTGACAAGATGGTGACCGCATACCCCCCTAATTTCCCTCCCCACTCATTTCCCTCCCCACTCATTTCCCCCCCACTCATTTCCCCCCTCTCATTTCCCCACAATCACCCTCCACACGCATCACAAGGATAATTAAACATATCATTGAAGAAACTCAATGAATGTTTACACAGCAGGATCCACCGCAGAGTGGGAGTGAGCGTGTATGGAGTCAGGAATTTACAATTCTCAGCAATGAGCACCAGGGGGATAACCAAACCACTGGCTAATAGCAGCGACACAAAATAACCATCGTAAACTCAAAATCGATGGAAAAACATGACACTGAGTTATCCTGCAGCGTCCGCCGGGTAATGTAGTCTGTTTGCCTATCCATCCCAGTGTCGGAAAGACTCTTCAGACTACAGTACCCAGAGGGCGCCGCGGCCAAGCGACGTCTTTGATTGTTGTCGGCCAGAGCCCGCCCCCTGAAACAGCAGCATCATGGGAGCTGGAGCGCAGTAATTGCGCATGCGCCGTTCTTCACCTTGACACCATTCCACCTGTGCAGCCGCTGTGACTCCAACTCCCGGCGGACAGTTAGGTTTCCGTCCACGCAAACTCAGGCCCAGGCCGGCTAACGCAGTGACGCAATGACACACGAGCGTTGCCAGGGTGAGAGATGGAGGTCCGCCAGATGCACGACGGGAGTTGTAGTCCAGTCGGCGGTCAGGAGCCGTTATTTAGAGCGATAGCAAAGGGCTTTAAAGACTACAACTCCCGGGGTGCCGCGCGTCGGTACCCGCCCACCTACATGGAGGCCACGCCCATCTTCCTCCTCCTCCCAACGGCCAGCAGCGGAAGATGGCGGAGTTGATGTGGTGGCGGCTCTGGCTGCTGTTGTGAAGGAAGCGGCGCAGCGTTCAGCGGCTGGAGAAAGGCAAAGAAAACCGCAAGAGAAAGCAAGAGGAACGAGAAAGATATAGAGAAAAACCAACAGAACTCAACCTGCCTCCCTCAAGCCAAGGCTGAGAATCCAAGATGGCCGCCTCCCCCTTTGCCCATTGACTGAGCCACTGCTCTCAAAGAGGTTTCTGCTCAATATCTGCACCAAAACCCTTCCCCAAGACCGCATTTTGGCCTGGTTGACTACTCAGACCCCGACAATCAACAGGAAGCCAGCATCCAGCTCCAGGGGCCGACCAAACCGCTTCCCTTGCAGGGATCTAATTGTACTTCAGGGGCAGCCCTAACTTTCTCAATCTGCTCCCCCTTTCCCAAGACCCTATTTTGGACCGTTGCCAGTTTCAGACCCCCACCCCTGGCCCAAGAGAGCCACATTTCCCATATCCTTGGTGTTTTCTTCCGCAGAATTAAGGGTGCCGGTTGGACTTGCCAGGTTCCTGTCTCTCCTCAGTGGGTCTCCTGTCGCCCTCGGTTTGGACTGGTCACCTGCACAACTCCTCAGTAGCAGCCAAACAGGCAAGAGACTGGTTCCAAGGCCTCTGTAAAGTTGTCCTTCGCTTTGAGAAAGGGGGTGGGTGGGGGGGGTCAAAGCCTATTTTTGGCCAATCCGCAACCCAGTCTGAAGGATTTGCTACCTCATTGTGGAGAAAGTGCCTACCTCGACTCCCCTCACACCCAAAGCAAGACGATTGCCTCAGCTGTTCTCCTTTGGTGAAGCAGGACAGCAGAGTGAATGAACCCTGATTTCCTCAGTTCACTGGCCAGGTGTTGCTTTGTTCCTTGTTAGAGCATCTTTTGCCAGCCAGCCCAGCGAGGTTGGGGTAACTGCTTTGCTCGGCAAAGGCTGACAACACCCACAGGAGCAAGGGGACATGGAGGGAGCACAATGAGAAGGAGTGGGGAAGAGCCCTGTCCCCCTGCTGGTTCCCATTTGGAATAGTCTCTCCGATTCACCCCATATTCTTCCTGGACCACCACTTTGCAACGCTCCAGATTCACGGGGATCTATTGGAATCACTTGCGACTCCCAATCTCCAGTGTGCACTTGTGTTTCGTTAACGGAACAGGCGCCAGGTCCCTTTCCCATGGCCGATGCCAAGGGGAGTGGCCAGCAGTGGCCGGACGAGCAGGTCAACAGGGAGCATGGTCTGTACTCCCTGCACCGGATGTTCCAGATTGTGGGCGCCCAGCTGACGCACAGGGATGTGCGGGTGCTCTCCTTCCTCTTCGTCGATGTCATCGAGGACTACGAGCGCGGCATGATCCGCAGCGGACGGGACTTCTTCCTCGCGCTGGAGCGCCAGGGCCGCTGCGACGAGACAAACTTCCGACAGGTGCTCCAGCTCCTGCGCATCATCACTCGGCATGATCTCCTGCCCTACGTCACGCTCAAACGCAGGAAGACAGGTAGGCTGGCCCACTGAGGGTGACATGTGTGAGAATACTGCTTAGAAGCAGGTGTCAGTTGTCAATAATCTTAGGCTGCGCTGACCAAAGGTCAGTTCTACACTGTCAGAGGGTCAGTACTGAGGGAGTGCTGCACTGTCAGAGGGTCAGTACTGAGGGAGCGCTGCACTGTCAGAGGGTCGGTCCTGAGGGAGGGCTGCACTGTCAGAGGGTCAGTACAGCGGGAGTGCAGCACTGTCAGAGGGTCACTACTGAGGGAGTGCTGCACTGTCAGAGGGTCAGTACTGAGGGAGCGCTGCTCGGTCAGAGGGTCAGTACTGAGGGAGCGCTGCTCGGTCAGAGGGTCAGTACTGAGGGAGTGCAGCACTGTCAGAGGGTCAGTACTGAGGGAGTGCTGCACTGTCAGAGGGTCAGTACTGAGGGAGTGCTGCACTGTCAGAGGGTCAGTACTGAGGGAGTGCTGCACTGTCAGAGGGTCAGTACTGAGGGAGCGCTGCACTGTCAGAGGGTCAGTACTGAGGGAGCGCTGCACTGTCAGAGGGTCAGTACTGAGGGAGTGCTGCACTGTCAGAGGGTCAGTACAGCGGGAGTGCAGCACTGTCAGAGGGTCAGTACTGAGGGAGTGCTGCACTGTCAGAGGATCAGTACTGAGGGAGCGCTGCTCGGTCAGAGGGTCAGTACTGAGGGAGCGCTGCATCGGTCAGAGGGTCAGTACTGAGGGAGTGCGCACTGCTCAGAGGGTCAGTACTGAGGGAGTGCTTGCACGTCAGAGGGTCAGTACTGAGGGATGGTGCTGCACTGTCAGACGGGTCAGTTACTGATGCGAGCTGCGCACTGTCGAGGTCAGTTACTGAGGGAGTGCATGCACTTGTCAGCGGGCTCAGGTACTGATGGGAGTGCTGCACTGTTCAGAGGGTCAGTTACTGAGGGTGCACTGCATTGTCAGAGGGTTCAGCTACCTGAGGAGTGCCTGCACTGTCAGAGGGTCAGTACTGAGGGAGCTGCTGCTACTGTCGGAGGGTATACTACTGAGGGAGCTGCTGCACTGTCAGAGGGTCCCAGTACTGAGGGAGCTCTGCAACTGTCACAGGGTCAGTCACTGCGGGAACTGCCTGCACTGTCAAGAGAGTCATGTACTGAGTGACGTTCTGCACTGTTCAGATGGTCAGTACAGAGGGAGCGCTGCACCGTCACAGAATCAGTAGTGTGGGAGTGCTGTACTGTCAGAGGGTCAGTACTGAGGGGGTGCTGCACTGTGAGAGGGTCAGTACTGAGGGAGTGCTGTACTGTGAGAGAGTCAGTACTGAGGGAGTGCTGCACTGTCAGATGGTCAGTACTGAGGGAGTGCTGCACTGTCGGAGGTTAAGTACTGAGGGAGTGCTGCACTGTCAGAGGGTCAGTACTGAGGGAGCGCTGCGCTGTCAGAGGGTCTGTACTGAGGGAGTGCTGCACTGTCCGAGGGTCAGTACTGAGTGAGTGCTGCACTGTCAGAGAGTCAGTACTGCGGGAGCGCTGCACTGTCAGGGGGTCAGTACTGAGGGAGTGCTGCACTGTCAGATTGTCAGTACTGAGGGAGTGCTGCACTTTCTGGGTCAGAACTGAGGGAGTGCTGTACTGTGAGAGGGTCAGTACTGAGGTAGTGCTGCACAGTCAGGGTCAGAACTGAGGGAGTGCTGCACTGTCAGGGTCAGTACTGAGGGAGTGCTGCACTGTCAGGGTCAGTACTGACGGAGTGCTGCACTGTCAGATTGTCAGTACTGAGGGAGGGCTGCACTGTCGGTCAGTACTGAGGGAGGGCTGCACTGTCAGAGGGTCAGTACTGAGGGAGTGCTGCACTGTCAGAGGGGCAGTACTGAGGGAGCGCTGCACTGTCAGATTGTCAGTACTGAGGGAGGGCTGCACTGTCGGTCAGTACTGAGGGAGTTCTGCAATGTCAGGGTCAGTTCTGAGGGTGCAGCATTGTCAGATGGTCAGTACCGAGTGTGTCCTGCACTGTCAGATTGTCAGTACTGAGGGAGGGCTGCACTGTCGGTCAGTACTGAGGGAGCGCTGCACTGTTAGAGGATAAGGTCTTGGGGAGTGGTGCACTGTCAGAGGTCAGTACTGAGGGAGTGCTGCACTGTCAGAGGGGCAGTTCTGAGGCAGTGCTGCACTGTTAGATGGACTGTACTGAGGGAGTGCTGCACTGTCAGAGGGTCAGTACTGAGGGAGTGCTGCACTATCAGAGGGTCACTAGTCAGGAAGTGCTGCACTGTCAGGGTCAGTACTGTGGGAGTGCTGCACTGTCAGAGGGTCAGTACTGAGGGAGTGCTGCACTGTCAGACGGTCAGTACTGAGGGAATGCTGCACTGTCAGTGGGTCAGTACTGAGGGAGTGCTGCACTGTCAGACGGTCAGTACTGAGAGAGTGCTGCACTGTCAGAAGGGCAGTTCTGAGGGTGCAGCATTTTCAGGATCAGTACTGAGGGAGTGCTGAACTGTCAGAGGGTCAGGAGTGAGGGAGTGCTGCACTGTCAGAGGGTCAGTACTGAGGGAGTGCTGCACTGTCAGAGGGTCAGTACTGAGGGAGTGCTGTACTGTCAGAGGGTCAGTACTGAGGGAGTGCTGCACTGGCAGAGGGTCAGTACTGAGGGAGTGCTGCACTGTCATAGGGTCAGTGCTGAGGGAGTGCTGCACTGTCATAGGGTCAGTACTGAGGGAGTGCTGCACTGTCATAGGGTCAGTGCTGAGGGAGTGCTGCACTGTCAGCGGGTCAGTACCGAGGGAGTCCTGCACTGTCAGAGGGTCAGTACTGAGGGAGTGCTGCACTGTCGGTCAGTACTGAGGGAGTGCTGCACTGTCAGAGGGTCAGTACTGAGGGAGTGCTGCACTGAGAGAGGGTCAGTACTGAGGGAGTCCTGCACTGTCAGAGGGTCACTAGTGAGGAAGTGCTGCACTGTCAGAGGTCAGTACTGAGGGAGTGCTGCACTGAGAGAGGGTCAGTACTGTGGGAGTGCTGCACTGTCAGAGGGTCAGTACTGAGGAAGCGCGGCACTGTCAGAGGGGCAGTACTGAGAGAGTGCTGCACTGTCAGAGGGTCAGTACTGAGGGAATGCTGCACTGTCAGAGGGTCAGTACTGAGGGAGTGCCGCACTGTCAAGAGAGTCAGTTCTGAGTGAGTTCGGCACTGTCAGGGGGTCAGTACAGAGGGAGCGCTGCACCGTCACAGAATCAGTAGTGTGGGAGTGCTGTACTGTCAGAGGGTCAGTACTGAGGGAGATCTGCACTGTCAAACAGTCCCAACTGAGGGAGCGCTGCACTGTCAGAGGGTCAGCACTGAGGGAGTGCTGCACTGTCAGAGGGTCAGTACTGAGGGAGTGCTGCAATGTTGGATGGTCAGTACTGAGGGAGTCCTGCACTGTCAGAGGGTCAGTACTGAGGGAGCGCTGCACTGTCAGAGGGTCAGTACTGAGGGAGCTCTGCACTGTCAGGGTCAGTACTGAGGGAGTGCTGCACTGTCAGAGGGTCAGTACTGTGGGTGGGCTGCACTGTTAGAGGGTCAGTTCTGAGGGTGCAGCATTGTCAGAGGGTCAGTACCGAGGGAGTCCTGCACTGTCAGAGGGTCAGTACTGAGGGTGTGCTGCACTGTCGGAGGGTAAATACTGAGGGAGTGCTGCACTGTCAGAGGGTCAGTACTGAGGGAGCGCTGCACTGTCAGAGGGTCAGTTCTGAGGGAGAGCTGCACTGTCAGAGGGTCAGGACTGAGGGAGTGCTGCACTGTCAGAGGGTCAGTACTGAGAGAGTGCTGCACTGTCAGAGGGTCTGTACTGAGGGAGTGCTGCACTGTCAGAGGGTCAGTACTGAGAGAGCGCTGCACTGTCAGGGGGTCAGTACTGAGGGAGTGCTGCACTGTCAGATTGTCAGTACTGAGGGAGTGCTGCACTCTCTGGGTCAGTACTGAGGGAGTGCTGCACTGTCAGAGGGTCAGTACTGAGGGAGCGCTGCACTGTCAGAGGGTCAGTTCTGAAGGAGAGCTGCACTGTCAGAGTCAGTACTGAGGGAGTGCTGCACTGTCAGAGGGACAGTACTGAGGGAGTGCTGCACTGTCAGAGGGTCAGTACTGAGGGAGTCCTGCACTGTCAGATTGTCAGTACTGAGGGAGTGCTGCACTCTCTGGGTCAGTACTGAGTGAGTGCTGCACTGTCAGAGCGTCAGTACTGAGGGAGCTCTGCACTGTTAGAGGATAAGGTCTTGGGGAGTGGTGCACTGTCAGAGGGGCAGTTCTGAGGGAGTGCTGCACTGTTAGATGGGCTGTACTGGGGGAGTGCTGCACAGTCGGTCAGTACTGAGGGAGTTCTGCACTGTCAGAGGGTCAGTACTGAGGGAGTGCTGCACTGAGAGAGGGTCAGTACTGAGGGAGTGCTGCACTGTCAGAGGGTCTGTACTGAGGGAGTGCTGCACTGTAAGAGGGTCTGTACTGAGGGAGTGCTGCACTGTCAGAGGGTCTGTACTGAGGGAGTGCTGCACTGTCAGAGGGTCAGTACTGAGGGAGTGCTGCACTGTCAGAGAGTCAGTACTGAGGGAGCGCTGCACTGTCAGATTGTCAGTACTGAGGGAGTGCTGCACTCTCTGGGTCAGTACTGAGTGCGTGCTGCACTGAGAGAGGGTCTGTACTGAGGGTCCTGCACTGTCAGAGGGTCACTAGTGAGGAAGTGCTGCACTGTCAGGTCAGTACTGTGGGAGTGCTGCACTGTCAGAGGGTCAGTACTGAGGGAGTGCTGCACTGAGAGAGGGTCAGTACTGAGGGAGTCCTGCACTGTCAGGGTCAGTACTGTGGGAGTGCTGCACTGTCAGAGGGTCAGTACTGAGGAAGCGGGGCACTGTCAGAGGGTCAGTACTGAGAGAGTGCTGCACTGTCAGAGGGTCAGTACTGAGGGAATGCTGCACTGTCAGGATCAGTACTGAGGGAGTGCTGCACTGTCAGAGGGTCACTAGTGAGGAAGTGCTGCACTGTCAGGGTCAGTACTGTGGGAGTGCTGCACTGTCAGAGGGTCAGTACTGAGGAAGCACGGCACTGTCAGAGGGTCAGTACTGAGAGAGTGCTGCACTGTCAGTATTGAGGGAGTGGTGCACTGTCAGAGGGTCAGTACTGAGAGAGTGCTGCACTGTCAGAGGGTCAGTACTGAGGGAATGCTGCACTGTCAGGATCAGTACTGAGGGAGTGCTGCACTGTCAGAGGGTCAGTAGTGAGGGAGTGCTGCACTGTCAGAGGGGCAGTACTGAGGGAGCGCTGCACTGTCAGGGGCAGTACTGAGGGAGCTCTGCACTGTCAGACGGTCAGTACTGAGGGAGCTCTGCACTGTCACAGGGTCAGTCCTGAGGTACTGCTGCACTGTCAAGAGAGTCAGTTCTGAGTGAGTTCGGCACTGTCAGGGGGTCAGTACAGAGGCAGCGCTGCACCGTCACAGAATCAGTAGTGTGGGAGTGCTGTACTGTCAGAGGGTCAGCACTGAGGGAGATCTGCACTGTCAGACAGTCCCAACTGAGGGAGCGCTCCACTGTCAGAGGGTCAGCACTGAGGGAGTGCTGCACTGTCAGAGGGTCAGCACTGAGGGAGTGCTGCACTGTTAGAGGGTCAGTTCTGAGGGTGCAGCATTGTCAGAGGGTCAGTACCGAGGGAGTCCTGCACTGTCAGAGGGTCAGTACTGAGGGAGTGCTGCACTGTCGGATGGTAAATACTGAGGGAGTGCTGCACTGTCAGAGGGTCTGTACTGAGGGAGGGCTGCACTGTCAGAGGGTCAGTACTGAGGGAGCGCTGCACTGTCAGGGGGTCAGTACTGAGGGAGTGCTGCACTGTCAGATTGTCAGTACTGAGGGAGTGCTGCACTGTCATAGGGTCAGTACTGAGGGAGTGCTGCACTGTCAGAGGGTCTGTACTGAGGAAGTGCTGCACTGTCAGAGGGTCAGTACTGAGGGAGTGCTGCACTGTCAGAGGGTCAGTACTGAGGGAGTGCTGCACTGTCAGGGTCAGTACTGAGGGAGGGCTGCACTGTCAGAGGGTCAGTACTGAGGGAGTGCTGCACTGTCAGAGGGTCAGTACTGAGGGAGTGCTGCACTGTCAGGGTCAGTACTGAGGGAGGGCTGCACTGTTAGAGGGTCAGTTCTGAGGGTGCAGCATTGTCAGAGGGTCAGTACTGAGGGAGTGCTGCACTGTCAGAGGGGCAGTACTGAGGGAGCGCTGCACTGTCAGAGGGTCAGTACTGAGGGAGCTCTGCACTGTCAGGGTCAGTACTGAGGGAGTGCTGCACTGTCAGAGGGTCAGTACTGTGGGTGGGCTGCACTGTTAGAGCGTCCGTTCTGAGGGTGCAGCATTGTCAGAGGGTCAGTACCGAGGGAGTCCTGCACTGTCAGAGGGTCAGTACTGAGGGAGGGTTGCACTGTCGGTCAGTACTGAGGGAGTGCTGCACTGTCGGAGGGTAAGTACTGAGGGAGTGCTGCACTGTCAGGGGGTCAGTACTGAGGGAGTGCTGCACTGTCAGATTGTCAATACTGAGGGAGTGTTGCACTCTCTGGGTCAGTACTGAGTGAGTGCTGCACTGTCAGAGCGTCAGTACTGAGGGAGCGCTGCACTGTTAGATGGGCTGTACTGAGGGAGTGCTGCACTGTCAGAGGGTCAGTACTGAGGGAGTGCTGCACTGAGAGAGGGTCAGTACTGAGGGAGTCCTGCACTGTCAGAGGGTCACTAGTGAGGAAGTGCTGCACTGTCAGGGTCAGTACTGTGGGAGTTCAGTACTGAGTGAGCGCTGTTCTTTTGGTCAGTACTGAGTGATCGCTGTACTTTTGGTCAGTTCTGAGGGAGTGCCGCAGTGTGAGGGGGTCAGCACTGAGGAAGCACAGCACTGAGACGGGGTCAGTACTGAGTGAGTGCTGTTCTTTTGGTCAGTACTGAGGGAGTGCTGCACTGTCAGAGGGTCAGTACTGAGGGAGCGCTCCACTGTCAGAGGGTCAGCACTGAGGGACTTTTGCAGTGTCTCTTGGTCAGTACTGAGTGATCGCTGTACTTTTGGTCAGTTCTGAGGGAGTGCCGCAGTGTGAGGGGGTCAGTACCGAGCCAGTGCCGCACTGTCAGAGGGTCAACACTGAGGAAGCACAGCACTGAGACGGGGTCAGTACTGAGTGAGTGCTGTTCTTTTGGTCAGTACTGAGGGAGTGCTGCACTGTCAGAGGGTCAGTACTGAGGGAGCGCTCCACTGTCAGAGGGTCAGCACTGAGGGACTTTTGCAGTGTCTCTTGGTCAGTACTGAGTGAGTGCTGCACTGTCAGAGGGTCAGTACTGACGGTGTGCTGCACTGTCAGAGGGTCAGTACTGAGGGATCTCTGCGCTGTTAGAGAGTCAGTGCTGATGGAGTGCTGCACTGTCAGAGGGTCAGTACTGAAGGAGTGCTGCACTCTCTGGGTCAGTACTGTGGGAGCTCTGCACTGTCAGAGGATAAGGCCCAGGGGAGTGGTGCACTGTCAGATGGTCAGTAGTGAGGGAGTGCTGCATCGTAAGAGGTTTAGTACTGAGGGAGTGCTGAACTGTCGGACAATCAGTACTAAGGAACTCCTGCACTGTCAGAGGGTCATTACTGATGGAGTTCTGCAGTGTCAGAGGGTCAGTGCTGAAGGAGTGCTGCACTCTCTGGGTCAGTACTGTGGGAGCTCTGCACTGTCAGAGGATAAGGCCCAGGGGAGTGGTGCACTGTCAGATGGTCAGTAGTGAGGGAGTGCTGCATCGTAAGAGGTTTAGTACTGAGGGAGTGCTGAACTGTCGGACAATCAGTACTAAGGAACTCCTGCACTGTCAGAGGGTCATTACTGATGGAGTTCTGCAGTGTCAGAGGGTCAGTGCTGAGGAAGTTCTGCACTGTCAGAGAGTCAGTACTGAGGGAGCTCTGCACTGTCAGAGGGTAAGTTCTGAATGAGTGCTGCATTGTCAGAGGGTCAGTACTGAGGGAGCGCTGCACTGTCAGAGGGTCAGTTCTGAGGGTGTGCTGCTCTGTCAGAAGGTCAGTTCTGAGGGAGTGCTGCACTGTCAGACGGTCAGTACTGAGGGAGCGCTGCACTGTCAGAGGATAAGGCCCAGGGGAGTGGTGCACTGTCAGAGGGTCAGTAGTGATGGAGTGCTACATCATAGAACATTGAACACTACAGCGCAGTACTGGCCCTTCGGCCCTCGATGTTGCGCCGACCTGTGAAACCTTCTGAAGCCTATCTGACCTACACTATTCCATTTTCATCCATATGTCTATCCAGTGACCACTTAAATGCCCTTAAAGTTGGCGAATCTACTACTGTTGCAGGCAGGGCGTTCCACACCCCTACTACTCTCTGAGTAAAGAAACTGCCTCTGACATCTGTCCTATATCTATCACCCCTCAATTTATAGCTATGTCCCCTCGTGTTGGTCATCACCATCCGAGGAAAAAGACTCTCACTGTCCACCCAATCTAACCCTCTGACTATCTTATATGTCTCTATTAAGTCACCTCTCAGCCTTCTCCTCTCTAACAAAATCAACCTCAATTCCCTGAGCCTTTCCTCGTAAGACCTTCCCTCCATACCAGGCAACATCCTAGTAAATCTCCTCTGAACCCTTTCCAAAGCTTCCACATCCTTCCTATAATGTGGTGACCAGAACTGCACGCAGTACTCCAGGTGCGGCCGCACCAGAGTTATGTACAGCTGCAGCATGACCTTGTGGCTCCGAAACTCAATCCCCCTGCTGATAAAGGCTAGCACACCATATGCCTTCTTAGCAGCCCTATTAACCTGGGTGGCAACTTTCAGGGATTTATGTACCTGGATGCCGAGATCTCTCTGTTCATCTACACTACCAAGAATCTTGCCATTAGCCCAGTACTCTGCATTCCTGTTACTCCTTCCAAAGTGAACCACCTCACACTTTTCCGCATTAAACTCCACCTGCCACCTCTCAGCCCAGCTCTGCAGCTTATCTATGTCCCTCTGTATCCTATAACATCCTTCAGCACTATCCACAACTCCACCGACCTTTGTGTCATCTGCAAATTTACTAACCCATCCTTCTACACCCTCTTCCAGATCATTTATAAAAATGACAAACAGCAGTGGCCCCAAAACAGATCCTTGCGGTATACCACTAGTAACTGAACTCCAGGATGAACATTTGCCATCAACCACCACCCTCTGTCTTCTTTCAGCTAGCCAATTACTGATCCAAACCGCTAAATCACCTTCAATCCCATACTTCCTTATTTTCTGCAATAGCCTACCGTGGGGAACCTTATCAAACGCCTTACTGAAATCCATATACACCACATCAACAGCTTTACCCTGATCCACCTGTTTGGTCACCTTCTCAAAAAACTCAATAAGGTTTGTGAGGCATGACCTACCCTTCACAAAACCGTGTTGACTATCGCTAATCAACTTATTCTTTTCAAGATGATTATAAACCTCATCTCTTCTAACCTTTTCCAACATTTTACCCACAACCGAAGTAAGGCTCACAGGTCTATAATTACCAGGGTTGTCTCTACTCCCCTTCTTGAACAAGGGGACAACATTTGCTATCCTCCAGTCTTCCGGCACTACATAAAGATCAAGGACAAAGGCTCTGCAATCTCCTCCCTGGCTTCCCAGAGAATCCTAGGATAAATCCCATCTGGCCCAGGGGACTTATCTATTTTGACATTTTCCAAAATTGCTAACACCTCCTCCTTTTGAACCTCAATTCCATCTAGCCTGGTCGACTGAACCCGAGTGTTCTCCTCGACAACATTGTCTTTCTTTAGTGTAAACACTGACGAAAAATATCCATTTAACGCTTCCCCTATTTCCTCTGATTCCACACACAACTTTCCACTACTATCCTTGATTGGCCCTAATCTTACTCTAGTCATTTTTTTGTTCCTGATATACCAAGAGAAAGCCTTCGGGTTTTCCTTGATCCTATCCGCCAACGACTTTTCGTGGCATCGTAAGAGGTTTAGTACTGTTGGAGTAGTGCACTGTCAGTGTCAGTACTGAGGGAGAGCTGAACTGTCAGAGGGTCAGTACTGAGGCAGTGCTGCACTGTCAGAGGGTCAGTACTGAGGGAGTGCTGCACTGTCAGAGGGTCAGTACTGAGGGAGTGCTGCACTGTCAGAGGGTCAGCACTGAGGGAGCTCTGTACTGTCAGATGGTCAGTACTGAGGGAGTTCTGCATTGTCAGATGGTCAGCACTGAAGGAGTTCTGCAGTGTCAGAGGATAAGGCCGAGGGGAGTGGTGCACTGTCAGAGTGTCAGTACTGGGGGAGTTCTGGCTTGTCAGGTCAGTACTGAGGGAGTGCTGCACTGTCAGAGGGTCAGTACTGAGGGAGTGCTGCACTGTCAGGGGGTCAGTACCGAGGGAGTGCTGCAGTGTCAGAGGGTCAGTTCTGAGGCAGTGCTGCACTGTCAGATGGGGAGTGCTGCACTGTTGGTTAGTACTGAGGGAGTGCTGCACTGTCAATGGGTCAGTACGGAGTGAGTGCTTCACTGTCAGAGGGTTAGTCCTGAGGGAGTGCTGCACTGTCAGATGGTCAGCACTGAAGGAGGTCTGCAGTGTCAGAGGACAAGGCCGAGGGGAGTGGTGCACTGTCAGAGGGTCAGTACGGAGTGAGTGCTGCACTGTCAGAGGATCAGTACTGAAGGAGTTCGGCACTGTCAGTGGGTCAAAACTGAGGAGATGCTGCACTGTCACAGGGTCAGCACTGTGAGAGTGCTGTGCCGTCTGAAATTCAGTACTGAGTTAGCGCTGTACGTTTGGTCAGTACTGAGGGAGTGCCGCACTGTCAGAGGGTCAGCACTGAGGAAGTACAGCACTGAGACGCGGTCAGTACTGAGCGCAGGCTGGACTGTCGGTCAGTACAGAGGGAGTGCTGCACTGTCAGAGGGTCAGTACTGAGGGAGTGCTGCACTGTCAGAGGATCAGTACTGAGGGAGTGCTGCACTGTCAGAGGGTCAGCACTGAGGGAGTGCTGCACTGTCAGGGTCAGTACTGAGGCAGTGCTGCTCTGACAGATGGTCAGTACTCGGGGAGCTCTGCACTGTCACGAGGTCAGTACTGAGGGATAGCTGCAGTGTCAGAGGGTCAGTACTGAGGGAGTGCTGCACTGTCAGAGGGTCAGTACTGAGGGAGTGCTGCACTGTCAGAGGGTCAGTTCTGAGGGAGCGCTGCACTGTCAGAGGGTCAGTACTGAGGGACTTTTGCAGTGTCTCTGGGTCAGTACTGAGGGAGTGCTGCACTGTCAGATGGACAGTACTGAGGGAGTGCTGCACTGTTGGTCAGTACTGAGGGAGCGCTGCACTGTCAGGGGCTCAGTACTGAGGGAGTGCTACAGTGTCAGAGGGTCAGTACTGAGCGAGTGCTGCACTGTCAATGGGTCAGTACGGAGTGATTGCTGCACTGTCAGAGGATCAGTACTGAGGGAGTGCCTCACTGTCAGAGGGTAAGTTTTGAGGGAGCTCTGCACTGTCAGTTGGTCAGTGCTGAGGGAGTGCTGCAGTGTCAGAGGATAAGGCCTAGGGGAGTGGTGCACTGTCAGAGGGTCAGTACTGAGGGAGTGCTGCACTGTCAGGTCAGTACTGATGGAGATGTGCACTGTGAGAGGGTCAGTACTGAGGGAGTGCTGCACTGTCAGAGGGTCAGTACTCAGAGCACTGCACTGTCAGAGGGTCAGTACAGAGGGAGTGCTGCACTGTCAGAGGGTCAGCACTGAGGGAGTGCTGCACTGTCAGGGTCAGTACTGAGGGAGTGCTGCACTGTCAGAGGATCAGTACTGAGGGAGTGCTGCACTGTCAGAGGGTCAGCACTGAGGGAGTGCTGCACTGTCAGAGGATCAGTACTGAGGGAGTGCTGCACTGTCAGAGGGTCAGCACTGAGGGAGTGCTGCACTGTCAGGGTCAGTACTGAATGAGTGCTGCACTGTCAGATGGACAGTACTGAGGGACTGCT